>NC_138776.1:32005496-32137996 GCF_965119305.1 Pelophylax lessonae | reverse complement strand
CAAATATGTTGAGTGTATTGGATCAACTGCTTAACCATATGTAAAAAGTCCTTTTATTAATGTTCTTTCTTTTTTTTTTTTTTTGATGTTTATATAATTCTGTACCAATAAAATTTACTATTTTATATATATATATATATATATATATATATATATATATATATATATATATATATATATATATATATATATATAAAAATATATATATATATATTTTTTTTTTTGCACCAATTAAAATCCCCAATTTTTCTTATCCAATTGTTCATGTTTTTATTTAATCATGTAAAACCTTTATCCCAAAAGAAAAAAATAACTGTTTGCTGTAACTGATTATACAGTCTGCGCTGGAGTTTGGCATCAATTTATTAGTGTATTTCAACCTGCTAGAACATCTAACACTCCCCTCCCCCCTAGACCAGTGATGGGGAACCTTGGCACCCCAGATGTTTTGGAACTACATTTCCCATGATGCTCTAGCTACAATGCAAGGTAGATGAGCATGGGAAATTTAGTTCCAAAACATCTGGGGTGCCAAGGTTCCCCATCACTGGTCTAGACTTACAATGCTGCTGTCCAAATGTGCCCCCTGTGCCCCTTTATGCAGAGTGGGGGTGCTCTAATACAGGAGGTGAGATATAGGCTAGATCATCAGGAGAAAACAGAGAGAAAAGAAAACAAATGCATCCACCACATAAAATGATTGGTATACTGAGATATTACATTTTGGGTTTTGGGTTTAATACGGAGGGACAATCTGCTGTTGGCATTGGGCAAAGTGATCCAATGACAGGTGAATGATTCTGGGGCTTGCTTTTGTCATTTAAAGTGTTAAATCTGAAATAGAGCTTATGCAATAAATCAGGGGTATTGAATTAAAATTGATAGAGGTACGGTCAGTAAATATTTCTAACATTAGTGGTCCAGATCTCATATTTGTGCTATTACCCAGCCCCCCTTCACATCACAGCCCCCCCCCCCCCATGTACATCACAGTGCAATCTTTAACATCACAGCCCCCTTTACAACACAGTCCCCTATTTACATGGCTTCCCCCTCTACATTACAGCCCCCTTTACATAAAAGTCTCCACCTTTTAAAATACAGTGCCCCCCTTTACTTTGCCCTTACCCTCTCAAATCAAAGTCCTCCATTTATATAGCTGTTCTCCCCTTTACATTACAGCCCCCTTTCACACAAAGCACACACCTGCTTTGAAAGTACAGCCCACCTTTTATATTATAGCATCCCCTTTACATTGCAGTACCTCCATTATATCTCAGTTCCATAGCATTCTGCTCTTTACATAGCCTGCTTTAACAATACAGCCCCTTAACCTATACATCAATGTGATCATCCCCCCCTCCCCCTCCCTTCCCAATCCTACCTTTTATAACAGAGGGCGGGGAGAGCGATCGGTCTGGATGAACAGCAGGAGCTTCCCAACTTCTTCTGTTAACAAGTGGATGATTGGTTGCTAGATCTGACATTTGGCTTGCCCCTGGGAAGACAGCACCGATGACGAAACGCATCGGAATTGGCTATTACTGAAGACATCATGCTTGCTTAGCTGTTATTCATGGCGTTCCTTTCTCATGAGCTGACAGTCTGCTGGTTTTTGACTCATCTGTGCCTGTTTAAAACTTATCGAAAGTACTTCTTACATATTTTAAATTAAAGGACCTTACTGTTAGCAGGCTTCACTATGCTTGTTCATTTTTTTAAAATTCCTGATCCATTTGGAGCTGCTGCTGAGCAGGCACTGCCTATCTCGGATGGCGGGTTATTTTGTGCCTTTGTGACTATTATAATTAATGGTCCACTATCGTATAAGAAGCGTATGCTAAGTGTTGGTGCCTGGTGGTGCATTTCATCAAGCAACGTTACTTATTCACCTTTTTGCACTTTATGGACACTCTTGTTTATTAAGGATGGGCGAACGGTTCGGCCCAAGCATAAGTGTGGGCCGAACATTGGCTGTTTGCCGTTTGACGAACACCCGAATTATCGGCACGTTCGACTGTTTATTCAGCCTGCCGAATTACCACAATGCACTGTACCACCACACAGTGCATTGGAAGCCCTAATTGGCTGAAGCAATAAAAGCTTTGCCAATCAGGCAACAGAGTATTGTCAGAGCCATGAATGGAGAGGCTAATAATGACTCTATCCAGTCATGGCTCATTGCTCTTAGTCCCGACCCGCACTATAAATGTATTCTTTTAATAGCGGTCATTTGTAGTGTGATATTGGCGTGGAGTGAGATAGAGCACGGAGTATATTTCAGTGCATTACTGAACGTTTAACGCAGTATATTTCAGTGTGTTAGTGCACGTTTAACGCAGTATATTTCTGTGCGTTACGTGCACATCTAATGCAGTATATTTCAGCGCGTATGTGCTTGTTAAACACAGTATATTTCAGTGTGTAAGTGCACATTTAACGCAGTATATTTCAGTGTGTTAGTGCACGTTTAACGCAGTATATTTCTGTGCGTTAGGTGCCCATTTAGCGAAGTATATTTCTGTGCATTACGTGCACGTTTAATGCAGTATATTTCAGTGCATTATATGCCCGTTTAACGAAGTATATTTCTGTGTGTTAGTGCGCGATTAACGCAGTATATTTCTGTGCGTTACCTGCACGTTTAATGCAGTATATTTCTGTGCGTTAGTGCACGTTTAACGCAGTACATTTCTGTGCATTATGTGCCCGTTTAACAAACTATATTTCTGTGTGTTAGTGCTCATTTAACGCAGTATATTTCTGTGCATTAGTGCACATTCAATGCAGTATATTTCTGTGTGTTAGTGCACATTTAACACAGTATATTTCTGTGCTATACATGCACGTTTAATGCAGGACATTTCTGTGCATTAGTGCATGTTTAACACAGTATATTTCTGTGCGTTACGTGCACGTTTAACACAGTATACTTCTGTGTGTTAGTGCAAGTTTAACGCAGTATATTTCTGTGCGTTAGTGCACGTTTAATACAGTATACTTCTGTGCAATAGTGCACGTTTAACGCAGTATATTTCAGTGTGTTGGTGCACGTTTAACGCAGTATATTTCAGTGCATTAGTGCAAATTTAACGCAGTATATTTCAGTGTGTTAGTGCACGTTTAACGCAGTATATTTCTGTGCGTTACGTGTACATTTAACAAAGAATATTTCTGTGCATTACGTGCACGTTTAATGCAGTAAATTTCTGTGCATTATGTGCCCGTCTAACAAAGTATATTTCAGTGTGTTAGTGCATGTTTAACGCAGTATATTTCTGTGCGTTACGTGCACGTTTAATGCAGTACATTTCTGTGCGTTAGTGCACGTTTAACGCAGTACATTTCTGTGCATTATGTGCCCGTTTAACAAAGTATATTTCTGTGTGTTAGTGCGCATTTAACGCAGTATATTTCTGTGCATTAGTGCACATTTAATGCAGTATATTACTGTGTGTTAGTGCACATTTAACACAGTATATTTCTGTGTGTTAGTGCACATTTAATGCAGTATATTTCTGTGCTATACATGCACGTTTAACGCAGTACATTTCTGTGCATTAGTGCACATTAAACGCAGTATATTTCTGTGTGTTAGTGCACGTTTAACGCAGTATATTTCTGTGCTATACATGCACATTAAACGCAGTACATTTTATGTGCATTAGTGCACGTTTAACCCAGTATATTTCTGTCCTATACATGCACATTTAACGCAGTACATTCTATGTGCATTAGTGCACGTTTAACACAGTATATTTCTGTGCAGTACGTGCACGTTTAATGCAGTATACTTCTGTGTGTTAGTGCACGTTTAACGCAGTATATTATTGTGCGTTAGTGCATGTTTAACGCAGTATATTCTGTATATTTCTGTGCGTTAGTGCACGTTTAACACATTATATTTCTGTTCATTAGTGAAGTTTTACTGCAGTATATTGTAGTGTGGAGCGTGTCTGCGTAGTGAATACTCAGGTCAAAGTGCACCAAGCATCACTTTTCATTAATTAAAGTGCATCCACATCTTTATTACATTTTGTTAATAAGAACCCCCCCATCATGTCTGGGAGGCCAACAAGGAGAGTCAGACATTTCCATGGCACTGTGAGGGGGCCAGCAGTTTATGTGTCCACAGGCAAATGTGGACGTGGTCAGTCCTCAGGCAGGGCATCATTTCCTCTGTTTAGTGATGTTGCCCATGCTATCAAGCCACAGCATGCAGAGGAGGTGGTGGACTGACTTACTAAACCATTATCATCATAATCTTTCTCATCCTCCGTCACCCAAGCATAGACTAGTGCGCAGTCCACTGCAGCTGCCAGAGTGGCTAAATCTGCCTCCTTGTCCACAGCTATTCCTGCTATACTCCCAGCATCAGGCATGGAGGAGTCAGCTGAGTTATTTGAATACAGCGTCAGCCACTTTCTCCTTGATGATGCGCAGCCATTACTAGATTCAGATGGTGGTTCTGAGGTTGTGGAAGTTAGGAACATGAGCCTACAGCGAGGGGAGAACACTGGTACACAAATTGGCAGTCATGTTCCTCCAGCCACAGCGTATTGCCAAGTTGTCTCCAGTGACCAATTTTTCTGCACCAGTTACTTCTATCCAAAGTCTGCGGAAGAGACAGCAGAATTTATACAAAAAATCTAATATTGTTCCCAGTGCACTACATTGTGGCCTCATCATACAAAATGGCTCCCCAAGCCGTTGTTTACAAAATAAAAAAAGCTTGCAGGGAAAATTTCATTTTTTTGGCTTTATAAATGCAATTATTTCTGCATCAGCTTCTATACACAGTACAGATGTGCCACTTTACAGGCAGACTAAGGGGACCCCCTAGGCACTATATTAAAGAAACTCTTTGTTTTATTGTCATTTCTCATTTTGATGCTTTCACTTTAAGCATCAGTAAATCACTGCTCATTTAAAAATGACATTTTTTACAAACTTTATTTTCATTGATACATGTCCCCCAGGGCAGTACCCAGACCCCTATAACCATTGTATGCCCAATTACTTGCACATAAGCCTTCAAAATGGGTACTTTTGATTTTTCCAGTTCAGGTCCAATAGACTTCAATGGGGTTCCTTATTCGGCTCCAAACTTTTGTGATGTTCGAATGTTCTGGTGCAAACCCAACTAGGGGTAGTTCAGCCCACCCCTATTGTTTATTATTGAAAAGGACTTTTTCGTTGAAAGGACTTTTTATGTTCACCTAACACTGGATTTTGCACCCAATTCATTATATCACTTTCTTATGGTTGATTTTTTTCAACATTTTTTAATGATATATTTTGCTCTTATTTTATTCACTTCATGTTTAATTGTTTTCATGCCACATTATTTACCATATGAATATTCATGATTGCACTATTAGGATTTAGCGCCACTTCTTATTTCTATTGATCATATATAGCTGGTATCATAGCTGGTTAAATGGCTGCTCATCTTTTTGTTCTTTTTACTTGATATAGTGTGGATTTTTTCCTGTTTATACATAGCTAGCAACCAATCGGCCAATTGTTAACATGAAGATCAGTGCAGCTCCCACCCTCCATCCAGAATGATCGCTCCTCCCACCCTCTGTCCTGCTGTGAAGAGGACAGCAGCAGCAGTGGGAGGAAGACGGGACACACAGGCAATTAAATGGAGTGGTCATGGTAGCCCGTAAAGGACCGTCACTCGGTCCAGGTTTGGACCGCTGAACGCTATTTAGTGATGCCTGCAATAAACCATCCTATTAGTGCTGAGTGCTAATGGAGGCGTGTGTCTGCAGGATGATTTTACTGGAAGGGTAACAGCATGCTGTACTCTGGATTTTTGGGGGAGATGATAGAACCTCATGTGTTATATACGTGTAAGCAGTTTGGATTTGAGCGCAGACATTCTTTCTGTTTTTCTGCAAAATTCAGGACGTTGACCTAATTCTGTAGTTTTCCTCCAATGATCTCAGCTTACACCATATTGACATATTGGGGGTTAATTTACTAAAGGCAAAAATAGGATGATGATAGGAGCGGAACCCCATCCCTGCAAATAATTTCATTAGTGCAGGGATAGGGTTCCGCTACTTTCACACCTATATGTGTGTATGTGTATATATACATACAGTATATGTGTGTGTGTGTATCTACCCCTATACAGAAGTTCAGATGTCATGCCTGCCTCCAAAGACGCCCAAAAAATGCACAATATATGCCTGCAAAAAAAACGCCCAGGTGTGTTGTTGCAGGCGTTTATTGGGCATTTTTTGGGCGTCTTTGGAGGCAGGCATAACATCTGAACTTCTGTATAGGGGTATATATACACACACACATATATGTATATATACACACATATAGGTGTGATAGGAGGGGAACCCTATCCCTGCAAATAATTTTATTAGCGCAGGGATAGGGTTCCGCTACTTTCACACCTGTGTGTATGTGTATATATACCCCTACACAGAAGTTCAGATGTCATGCCTGCCTCCAAAGACGTCCACAAAAAAAGCCCAATAAATGCCTGAAACAAAAACGCCCAGGTGTGAAAGGTGCGGAGCCCCATCCCTGCTCTACTGCAATTCTAAGACAAACTATCTTTTTTTTCTGGTTCTGGACATGCTACAGAGCTGAAACTTCACAGGTACACTTTTTAGACCCCCCAGACACTAAATCCAAAGAAATCCCCTTTTTTTTTTTTATAATTTTTTCAATAATTGGCTCTCTATCAAAAACGACAATTTTTAAGAACTTTTTTTGTGTGATTAATAGTCCCTGGGGCATGACCCAGAACCCTAGGCATTTATTAGGTTTTAGGGCTTCAAAATGGTGTGTTTTGATTACCGAAGTTCAGGTCCCATTGATTTCAATGGGGTTCTGGAATCCGGACCCGAACTTTCGGGAAGTTTGGGTGTTCTGGTCGAACCAAACTTTTCAAAAGTTCGATCATCCCTACTCATGCACCCTGGATATTTTTGATGCTGCTCTTAGGGGCATGTGACATTTTTTTTTGCCTCTAAATGCCCCTCCATGTTTGTCTTTGCAAACACAGTTGCTCCAGAACTAAATGAGGTAAAGCTTCACTTTGCAAAGAATACCCAACCACATGCAAGGCAAAAAAAACAGCATGTTGCTTGCACGTAATTGGATGATGGAAATCATTTACTCATTTACTAAACTCTGGAGCAACTGCACTTGCAAAGTGCACAGATTATTTGCCTTAAAGGAATTGTAAAGTCTCAAGGTTTTTCACCCTAATGAATTCTATGCATTAAGGTGAAAAACCTTAGGTGCTGCAGCTGTACCCCAGATCCCCTTTATTCTTACCTGAACCCAATCATTTCAGTGATGAGCACGAGCTCAGCCGCTCCAGCCGCTGTCTCAGGTCCTCATTGGATAGATTGATAGCAATGCTGTCAATCAAATCCAGTGACACGGGAGCGGGGCAGAGTTTCACTGTCTGTGTCAATGAACACAGCAGTGGGACTCGTGAGCGCGCCTGTATGCCCCCATGGAATGCGGATCCCCGTGGGGGCACCCGAAGAAGAGGAGGAACCAGAAGTTACGCCAGGAGGATCGGGGCTGCTCTGTGCAAACTTTTGCAAAGAGGAAGTAAGTATAACATGTTTGTTAGTTTGAAAAAAAAGAACCTTTACAATCACTTTAAGTAAATTCACTCCATAAGGTTTTAGAGGAGTTTAGTGGCCGGTGCATTTAGAGGCAGAGGAAAAAAAATCCACTGCCAGTGACTTTTTGGCAGAAAAAAAAGTTGAGTTAACACTAAGCTCGTTTAGCACTTAACCATTAATGTGTTTTTTAGTGGCCAGAATAAATTATTATCCTGGCCAATGAAATTAATTATTGGCCATGAGTTTGGCACGCCTAAATCTGCCTAAATGCGTTATATGCATTCACAAGCGTCAATGGCTTTTTCTGCCAAAACACAGCTGCTAGGAGGAAAGGCATCTAGGAGAGATGCCAAAAACATCCAGTGTGTATGAGACCCCTAGTAAATCTCCCCCTATAGGTCCACCAGAGATGGACTATAAAACTGGGCAACTGTTTGGGGCTTTACACTCCTGGGGTGCCAGAGGGAATGGTAAAAGAAAAAAAATTAGCACTTCAGTGTTCTTTACATTTATCAGATTCTGCTTTGCAAGTTTTTACATCTTCATCTTCAAAAACACCAGGGGGCCTATTTATAAAAAATTATTTGCTGGAGGAATGTCACAAGCATTCACCCAGCTTCAACAAATGTTGACTATATTTTGTCTAGTATGACTATTTTCTATGTGTCATCTCCATCTGGTGGCCATAATGCAGTATTTCCCTGATTAGATAAGATACGTCCAAAGTTCGTTATGGCTGGGTGAATTCTTGTGGCATTCGTCCAGCGAATGTTTAATAAAAAGACCCCCAAGTGTTGGCTAGTGTCGGAGCTTACAGGAAGCAATGACTGCACCTCATTCTTGCGACAGCGTTTTGAGTGTTTGATACTGGGTATAAGCTGTGCATCAAGAGAGGAGGTCACTGGCTCTCCAATACCTACAGTATCTCACAAAAGTGAGTACACCTCTCACATTTTTGTAAATATTTTATTATATCTTTTCATGTGAGAACACTGAAGAAATGACACTTTGCTACAATGTAAAGTAGTGAGTGTACAGCTTGTATAGCAGTGTAAATTTGCTGTCCCCTAAAAATAACTCAACACACAGTCATTAATGTCTAAACCGCTGGCAACAAAAGTGAGTACACCCCTAAGTGACAATGTCCAAATTGGGCCCAAAGTGTCAATATTTTGTGTGGCCACCATTATTTTCCAGCACTGCCTTAACCCTCTTGGGCGTGGAGTTCACCAGAGCTTCACAGGTTGGCACTGGAGTCCTCTTCCACTCCTCCATGATGACATCACGGAGCTGGTGGATGTTAGAGACCTTGCGCTCCTTCACCTTCTGCTTGCGGATGCCCCACAGATGCTCAATAGGAGAAATGCTTGGCCAGTCCATCACCTTTACCCTCAGCTTCTTTAGCAAGGCAGTAGTCATCTTGGAGTTGTGTTTTGGGTCTTTATCTTGTTGGAACACTGCCCTGCGACCCAGTCTCCGAAGGGAGAGGGAGATGTTTTCCTATCAGTTCTCATGCAGTTAAGGTGTGAAGAACGAGCCCTTAATGTTAAAATTGTTAATAAATAAAGTTTTACATGTTCAGTAACAGATTTTTGTCCAAATTTGTGTTTATTTTGCAAAATTTTAAATGTACAAAAATATCAGCCAAAATCGGCCGATACCGATATGCGATCGCCAAAATATCGGTATCGGCAACGAAAAAACGATATCGGTCGATCACTAGTCTGAGCACTGATAGGCTGGCCCCCCACCCTTTCAACCCTGGCAGCACTCATACGTCTATTTTCCAAAGACAACCTCTGGATATGACGCTGAGCACGTGCATTCAACTTCTTTGGTCGACCATGGCGAGGCCTGTTCTGAGTGAAACCTGCCCTGTTAAACCGCTGTATGGACTTGGCCACCGTGCTGCAGCTCAGTTCAGGTTCTTGGCAATCTTCTTATAGCCTAGGCCATCTTTATGTAGAGTAACAATTCTTTTTTTTTTCAGATCCTCAGAGAGTTCTTTGCCATGAGGTGCCATGTTGAACTTCCAGTGACCAGTATGAGAGAGTGAGAGCGATAACACCAAATTTAACACACCTGCTCCCCATTCACACCTGAGACCTTGTAACACTGAGTCACATGACACCGGGGAGGGAAAATGGCTAATTGGGCCCAATTTAGACATTTCCTCTTAGGGGTGTACTCACTTTTGTTGCCAGTGGCTTAGACATTAATGGCTGTGTGTTGAGTTATTTTCAGGGGACAGCAAATGTACACTGTTATACAAGCTGTACACTCACTACTTTACATTGTATCAAAGTGCCATTTCTTCAGTGTTGTCACATGAAAAGATAGAATACAATATTTACAAAAATGTGAGGGATGTACTCACTTTTGGGAGATACTGTAGATGTTTGGTGGAGGCTTCGATGGAGGAATCAATATACAGGGGAGCACAGTAAAAGTGAATACAAGTGGGTCAAGGGGTTGACTAAAGTGACCCTGTCACTTGGCCCAGAATGGACAAGCTAGCGGGGTCTTTGTTTACCGGAAGGGGCCCATGAACTAAAAAAGAACCCAAGGCCAAAGGTACAATGATCCATCGCTTCACACAACAGGTCTGTGGGTGGCATATAAGGGTGGCACATAAGGGTGGCACATAAAGCCCCACATGGTTGACCAAAATTGAGTCGTATTGGGTCCAGTGATTGTACTTACAGAAGTTGTCTTTCAGTTTAATTATTTGAGCTCCTTTTACCATAATCCCACCTTTGCCAACAACCTAAAAAATATATAAAAAAAAAAAAATCAGTTAAAAGCATTTTTCTGCACACGTTAAAAAAAATCATTTTACATAAAAACCCCAAGCAGGGGTCTCCAAACTTTCTCAGCAAAGGGCCAGTTTACTGCCCTTCAGACTTTAGATGTGGGGACTGAGACCAGAAGGAGTAGAAAAAGCCCTGGCATCAGTTGGAGTAAACAATGCCGCATCATTGGATTAGATGTGAAGTTTAGTGCCCCATTGTTGACATCAGAGGGAGGAAGGGTGTCCCATCAATGGTGTCAGTGGAATGGTACCCCTTAATTGGTGTCAGTTGAAGGAAGAGTGCCCCATTGTTGGTATCAGTGGGAGACAATTTGCTCCATAAATGGTGTCAGTTTAAGGAATACTTCCCCATCACTGGTGTCAGTGGAAGAAGAGTGCCCCATCATTGGTATAAGTTGCAGAAAAAGCGCCCCATCATTGGTGTCAGTGGAAGAAGAGTGCCCCATTATTGGTATAAGTGGAAGAAATAGTGCCCTATCATTGGTGTCAGTGGAAGACATAGTGCCTCATTTTTGGTATTAGTGAGAGACATTTTGCCCCATCAAGGGTGTGAGTTGGAGAAATAGAGCCTTATTGTTGGTATCAGTGGGAGAAATATTGCCCCATAAATGGTGTCAGTTGAAAGAATAGTCCTCCATCATTGATGTCAGTGGAAGGAATAGTGCCCCATCATTGGTGTTAGTGAAAGAAATAGTGCCTCATTATTGGTATCAGTGGGAGAAATATTGCCCCATCTTTGGTGTCAGTGGAAGAAATAGTGCCTCATTGTTGGTATCAGTGGGAGAAATATTGCCCCATCTTTGGTGTCAGTGGAAGAAATAGTGCCTCATTGTTGGTATCAGTGGGAGAAATATTGCCCCATCAAGGGTGTCAGTTGGAAGAACAGTGCCCCCTCATTAGGGTCAATAGAAGAATAGTGCCCCATCACTGGTGTTAGTGGAAGAAATAGTGCCCCATCATTGGTGTCAGTGGAATAAATAGTGCCTCATTGTTGGTATTAGAGGGAAACCAATTGCCCCATAAAGGGTGTCAGTTGGAGGAACAATACCCCAAGGGCCAGATAAAGGCAAGCAAAGGACCACAGTTTGAAGACTTTCGGCCTAGAGAATAAAATGGTGGTAGTTCCAATTTTTTTATGCCACACTATATCAGCGCAAAAGTTAAGGAAATGCAAAATTTCAGTGAAAAATACGCTAGAGTTTATTTTAGTACACACAAACACAATAAATATCATGGCATATATGCATTGTCTGCTTGCCTTTTATTAATTGTATCCTTTCCTCACTCTGTATCTAGGGGATGCTCTATATATTTAGTCCCATCATTATTCTTCATGCTTGCAACTCCATTCACCATCTGTACTGTTTTTTGCTGGAGCTAGACATACAATGATTTTTTTTACCCATCTGATGTTCATGTGTTATGATCTGCACAAGTTTTGGATTAAAGCTTTCTACGATCTGCAATATGTCATTTGGATCAAGTCACTGTCTGCCAAGCTGCTGAGACTGTGAGTTAAAGTAGAACTATAGGCAAAACTTGTTTTTTTACATTTTGGATAGAGTAAGAGAGGGTTATAACCACTGTTAGATTTTTCTGAGATGCCTATATGTGAATGGAGCCTTAGTGTATTCAAATACGCTAGTAAATCCAACACTACACCCCCCCCCCCCCCCCCCAGACTAGCAATGCTGTGGTCTACTGGGCCTCCGGTGCTCCTTCATCCAGGGAAGTGTCTCAATACAGGAGATGTGTTACTGGCCAGATCTCCAGGTGAAAAATAGAGGGAAAAAGAGCCAAAGAAAAAAAATGAATGCAGCCATCACATCTAATGATTGATAAGCTCACAATATATTACATTTTTGGTTTTTGGTTTAATACCGCTTTAAAGATAAAACACGTTTAGACTTTGGAAGCACTTTAACAAATAACTCCACTTTTGCTGAGAAAAAAACATTCCCCTCTGGGTGATCTATGGACATTGCAAGGATTTTAACAAACTTTGTTGCAGATTCCTATCTTCTGTTATTCTGAAGAAATAGCTTTTTTTGTTTGTCTGTGTCCATGTGCTGAGTGAATGTGAATGATTCTATAATTATCAATGAGGAAAGTGGCAGGGTCTGCATCACATTAGACATGACTTCCCTTTGGGAGTATCTCACCAAAAATGACATTTTTGTTGCAGGGGATGCCCAAAATCTGATGTATCTCAGTGGAGACTTCTGGGAAAATCATAAGGCCAATCACACAAACAGGAAATTACATTTCTGGGGACATCCCGTATACCATTTGTGTACAGAAAACCTCCAGGTTCCCATATTACATCTTCTAGAAAATTACAGAGCTGCAGATTGAAAAGGAAAGGTCATTTTTTAATATGAATGGGAAAATCAGATCTAGAAAATCAAGCTGCACACCCACACATGATCAGTTGAATACATTTTATTACAATATAATTAAAGCTCTGGATGGGTACAGGCAGAGAAAATGGAATGAAGTTAATGCATTTCATACATTTTACGCTCTTTTGGTGGTTTTGACAAAGCACGTAAATCATGTGAAACGCGTCAACCTCATTCAATTACCTCTGCCTATACCCATCCAGTGCTTTTAAGATGTTCTAATAAAATTGATTGAACTGATCATCTGTGTGGGTGTGCAGCCTATCCAGTTTCCCCATTCATATCGTGACTGTAGCAGTGGCAGGGCGTGCACCCCACCTCATGGAGTCTATGCTCGGATCACAGCCTTTGCCGACTCACCTGTGAGCAGTGGGACCTCATGTCATTTTTTAATAGCCTTCAATTACAAAGAATGGTTTAGCAATTGTATATGTTATATTCTTTTTTTTTTTTTTTTGTAGCACTGCCCCCTTGAGGACTGCTGGATAACACACTTTTGGGTCCCCCTGGGTTACTGTTAGCAAGTCTAGTATTCACAATTTAACACTTTACTTCTTGGCTCAGTCCATAATCAGTCCAGGGGTATGTAGTTTTTGGTGTTTTATTTTAAATAGGGATGGGAGAAGGGAATAGTGGGATACTCCAAATTAACTATTCACAAGTTGCGAGGACTTCTATCTGATGATGCAGACAGACTGCTGATTCACCCTGCCACTTGGTGAAAGTAAATTAAGTCTCTATCCAGAAGACTTGATTAACTAATTCTCTTCAGGATACTCTCCTATTATCCCCTTTCACTTGCCACCCGTCCTCTTACTATCCTACTCCGGGGTGGGCCCCCTCTCAGGTCAGGCCCCTAGACACCATCCCCTGTACTCACAATACTGTTTTTTGAGGGTCTTCAGTGTCTCTCTCCATCTATAGTCAGTTCTGGACCTCTGGGTTCAGTTCCGTTCTTTTGATCCCCAGGCCGACCGCCTGTGACCACATGCCACCACTACAGAGGAGGAGGCAGCCGCCACCCTTCCTCGAGGACTCTGCTCACCAGCCAAAGACCCTGCAGCACATGTGCTCCTGGCTTTTATACAGTATCCCATAATGCACAGAGACAGCTGGTCTCTACCAATCACTGGGATTGTATCAAAGCCTGTGCACCCATTGGTCAGGTTTCCTCCCACTGTCCAACATGCCTCCCCATTGGACCAGTGTGAAACACTATCTAGACCCAATGAATCACACACTGAGCATGCTGAGCAGACCTAACTCACAGATCCTGCTCTCTGGTAGGCAGAAAGCAATATAGATTTGCCTGCTGCTCCTCTGATAGGCAGACAGAGCCCAAAACGATACTCTCTTACTAGCACCAACCTAGGAGGGTGCTATATTTTATTTTGTTATTTTTTTTCCGCACAAAAGTGGGGCTACCCTCTAAGCCAGGCACACTGAGGGTATAATATTACGTTAACCTGCTCAGTCATAATAATTTCAAAGTGAATATTCAGATTCCTGCATAAGCCAAAGCTACCCATAGAGGCCAGTGATAAAAAAAAGAAGAGACACAAGTGGAAAGTCTTACTATATAATAGAAGTTTACGCTTCTGGTGCCCCTTTCCAGGTCCTGGGGGTTTATGACGTACTGAACCTGAACCGTTTCCCTATTGCCACATTTGATAACTTCATTGATTGGCTGCATCTGTAAGAAGGACTTAGCTGTGGTGTAAAAGGGAGAAACCTCTTGATAGGCATTGTCCGTCATCCCGCTATTCTTTCCCCCTAGAAAAGGCTGAAAATAAAATAGAATTGTAATAGTCAGTATAAGGAATAACAGCACGAGTGCTCCATACATGGGCTTAATAGACATTCATACATGAGCATAGGACCAGAGCTGTATCTTGGCCTAGGCCAACAAGGCCCAGGCCTAGGGCGGCATTTTGCAGGGGGGCAGCAAAAAAGCTGCACCCTGCACAAAAAAAAAAACAGCCTCTTCCCGTTTCACACACGAAAAGGGTCTCCGCCGGCTTGCGCTACACTTTTAATATAGTGCCAGTCTTATTGGGTAAATTGGGCCAGAGGGCAGAGTCCGGGAGTCAAATCGGTCTGGCACCCTCATAAAGCGGACAGTGATAAGGCTGCACTGATGGGCAGTAATGAGGCGGCACTGATAAGGCTGCACAGATGGGCACTGATGAGGCTGAATGTGTGGGAACTGATGAGGCTACGCTGATGGGCACTGATAGACTTGTGGTCTGTGGTTCACAGATGACAGGGCGGGTCGTAAACAGTAAAGGGCATGGCCTTTACAGGAAGGGGTGGGTCATATGTAAATTAGGGGGTGCACAAGTTTAGTAAGGCCTAGGGCAGCACAAAACCTAAATACACCAATGCATAGGACTCATGCACAAAGGATGTTTTTTCTCCTCCCCTGGATGCCTTTGCTCCTGGGGAGGAGAATGCAGCTTAAAGAGTGTTCCTTAGTCTCCATTCACACTGGTACGACTTGTCAGGCAACTTGGTCAGCCTGACAAGTCACGCACCGTTGTGTCCCATAGTGTAGTACAGGAACGGTTCTAATAGGAGCGACACAAGTCGCTCCGACTTAGAAAAAGGGTCCTGTACTACCTCGGGGTGACCTGGAGCGACTTGCATAGACATTCATTTTATGAAGTCCGTGCAAGTCGCGCCAAAGTCGCGCTGCACGCGACTTCACAGGTTGCCCCGAAGTCGGATCCGACCTAGTGTGAACGGAGTCTAAAGACGCTTTTTGCATGCATGTTTGCATATGTTTGGCAATAATGCAATCTATTGGCCAGAATATTATACTTTTCTGGCCATTAAAAAGCATTACCGCCCAAACGCACCTAAACGCGTCAAGCGTTAATGCACATTTATGCAGTTTTTTCTGCCCAAAAGCTCCTTTTTTTGAAAGCACAAGTGATGTTTTGTTTTTTTATTTCTGCCTCATAATGCCTGTGATTGCCTATGTGTGCATGATCACATAGGGCTTGATTTACTAAAACTGGAGAGTGCAAAATCTGATGCAGCTGTGCGTGTTAGCCAATCGGCTTCTAACTTTAGCCTATTCAATTAAGCTTTGCCAATAAAACCTGGAAGATGATTGGTTTCTATGCAGAGCTGCACCAGATTGTGCACGCTCCAGTTTTAGTGTATAAACCCCATAGGCTAACATAGAAGGGCATTTAGAGGCAAAAAAAAAGGGTTAAACGCCTATTAAAGTGACATTTTTGACATCCTGTATCCATGAGACTTTATAGTTTTTAGTGTAAAGGAGATCTTCAACCCAACTGTGCTCAGCAAACCCAATGGTGGGATCAAAGCTGCCCTTTTGCAAAATATATATAGTCTGTGTATATTGTACAGAATTCAAATACATTCAGGAAATCTTATTTATAAACGTATAGGCATTTATATTTCTGTCCATCTAGTTCTGAGAACCACATAGCTTTGTGCAAGAAACACTTACAGGTTGTGTCCCTCCCCAACCCTGTCACTCTGCTCTCTCCTCTCATCAGCATGCTCCTTGCGCTACAACACATCCGATTTGCTCCTTGTGCTGCTTCTCCTTTCCTTAGCCTGAGCTCTGATGTGCAGGAATTGCAGATACCAGGCCAAATTCAGGCACTTACGCTGCTTGTAAGTTAAATACGTTTAAGGATGTACTAATGAATGCACATTGATGTGTATATTTAATATCTCAATATATACATATCGTTTATGACAACATGATGCATGGACTTTCAGTTTTATATTAATAATCAATTTATATTTATTTGTAGTGATGAGCCGAACATCACTGACGGGCGGCACTAATGGGCACTGATAGGCGGCACTGGTGGGCAATAATGGGCACTGGTGGGTGACACTGATAGATGGCAATGATGGGCACTGGTGGGCAGCATGGATAGGGAGGGCACTGGCGGGCAGCACTGATGGGGAGGGCAATGGGGGGCTCCCTGAGCCCTGATTGCCATCCCTGGTGGCCATAGTGGGCATACCTGGGGTCATAGGTGGACATCCCTGGGGTCATGGGTGGGCATCCCTGGTGGTTCTAGTGGCACCCCCCCCCCCCGAGGGTCTGCACAGGTTATCAATGATCTGATTATCAGTGCCCACCCCCCCCCCCCCCTGTCAGGGGAGCTGTCGATCGCCGCTCCTTTACTCGTGCCTGTCAGGCACGAACTAAGGAAAGCCGATCAACGGCTCTTCCTGTTTACTATGTGACCAGCCATGATATTATCCTATCCGGTCAAGATAATACAACCACAATCCCGCCGTCATTTTGCTATAGGGCAGGCGGGATGTGGTTAAAGTGAAACTATAAAAATGAAAAATTTCTTCAAATATCGTGCATGGGGGATCCCCTGAATGTGCCTGTAAAGTAGTGCATCTCTAGGATGTATGTAGCTGACATTTCTAAAGCAAAAAATGTCATATACAAATATACATACAAATTTCCAATCACATGTACTTGTCATACGGGTACAGAAAAATTGGGCCTTTGCTGTTGGTGGTGCCTGAACACCGTAACCAAGGCCTCGCAGTTACTCTTGCTGGGTAAGGAACGGGACCTGCTGGTAAGAATTCCATACAAATTTGAAATTGCATGTGCTATAAAAGTTCCAAAAATTGGGCCTTTGCTGTTGGTGGTGCCTGAACACCGTAACCAAGGCCTCGCAGTTACTCTTGCTGGGTAAGGAACGGGACCTGCTGGTAAGAATTCCATACAAATTAGAAATTGCATGTGCTATAAAAGTTCCAAAAATTGGGCCTTTGCCATATGTGGGGCCTGAACACCGTAACCAAGGCCTCGCAGTTACTCTTGCTGGGTAAGGAACGGGACCTGCTGGTAAGAATTCCATACAAATTAGAAATTGCATGTGCAATACAAGTGCCAAAAATTGGGCCTTTGCCGTATGTGGTGCCTATACACTGTAACCAAGGCCTCGCAGTTACTCTTGCTGGGAGCAGGAACGGGACCTGCTGGTAAGAATTCCATGGAAATTTCAAATTAGAAATTGCATGTGCTATACAAGTGCCAAAAATTGGGCCTTTGCCGTATGTGGTGCCTATACACTGTAACCAAGGCCTCGCAGTTACTCTTGCTGGGAGCAGGAACGGGACCTACTGGTAACAATTCCATACAAATTTGAAATTGCATGTGCTATACAAGTGCCAAAAATTGCGCCTTTGCCGTATGTGATGCCTGAACACCGTAACCAAGGCCTTGCAGTTACTCTTGCTGGGAGCAGGAACGGGACCTGCTGGTAAGAATTCCATACAAATTTGAAATTGCATGTGCTATACAAGTGCCAAAAATTGGGCCTTTGCCGTATGTGGTGCCTGAAACCCGTAACCATGGCCTCGCAGTTACTCTTGCTGGGAGCAGGAACGGGACCTGCTGGTAAGAATTCCATACAAATTAGAAATTGCATGTGCTATACAAGTACCAAAAATTGGGCCTTTGCCATATGTGGTGCCTGAACACCGTAACCAAGACCTCGCAGTTACTCTTGCTGGGTGCAGGAATGGGACCTGCTGGTAAGAATTCCATGCAAATTTGAAATTGCATGTACTACACAGGTGCCAAAAATTGGGCCTTTGCTGTTTGTGGTGCCTGAACACCATAACACCTCACAGTTAGCAGGGCACAGGGACAGGGCCCGCTGTTAAAAATGACATACGACATTTCAATTGTATGCACCTGTCATACAAGTGCAGAAAAATTAGGCCTTGGGGGTTGGTAGTGACCTAAACCAAAAACATTGCTGGAAGCTAGCAGAATCAAGGTAGAGGAATAGGATAGGCAGCATATGTTGTCTTTAAGGGATGGCAGACCCGTAGCAAATTCAATCAGTTACATCAGCATCAGGGGCCTGATAGCTCTTGTTGATCTAGGACTGGTTCATTTTGATAAAAGTCAACTGGTTAACAGAGTCTGTGGACAGATGTACTCTATTGTCTGTCACAAAACCTCCAGCAGCACTGAACGTCCATTCGGAAAGCACGCTGGAAGCAGGACAGGCCAGAAGCTCCATTGCATATTGAGCAAGATCTGGCCAGTGGTCTATCCTCAAAACCCAGTAAGCCAGTGGATGCTCAGCTGGAAAGGTTTCCAAGTCTGCTCTTGTGCCTAGATAATCATGTACCATATGATGGAGACGCTGCCGATGGTTGCTTAAACCTAACAGCCCTGGGTGCTGCGGAGGACAAAAGAACTGTTTAAAGGCATCAGTCAGCTGGCCGCCTTCTCCACCGCTCCTCCTTTGGCTAAACTATGCCTCAGAAACACGTCCGGAGAATGTTGACCTGCCAGTGTCTGGAAAGGCAGAACACAATTTTTCTTTAAAACCTCCTCAAGATGTTTCACCCTCTGCTCCCTCTGCGGAAACAGGATGAGCTCTGCAACTTTACCCTTGTAACATGGATCAAGAAGGGTTGCCAACCAGTAATTATCCCTCTCCTTGATAGCACGAATCCTCGGGTCCTTTCGCAGGCTTTGCAGAATCAGGGAGCCCATGCAACGTAAGTTGGAGGAGGCATGAACTTTTGAGTCCTCTGGGTCACTAAGGATGACATTGTCAGCAGGAGCAACCTCTCCCCAACCACGTACAACTCCTGTGGTTTCTGGGGAATGAAAACCATCCCTTTAAGACTGCTGTATGCTATCCTCTACCACTACATCCATGCTTCCGAAATCCTCATCCTCCTCTTCCTCCTGTGTGTTTTGTGGCCCTGCAGGAATGATATCTGCATAAAGGGGGCCTTGTGAGGAAAGGAAGTCCTTCTCTTCCTGCTGCTGTTCTGCCTCAAGTGCCCTGTCCATGATTCCACGCAGCGTGTTCTCCAGCAGGTAGACTAGCGGGATAGTGTCACTGATGCATGCATCGTCCCGGCTCACTATCCTTGTGGCCTCCTCAAATGGTGACAGCACGATGCATGCATTCTTAATCAAAAGCCACTGATATGGCAAAAAAAAACCAAGCTCCCCTGACCCTGTCCTTGTGCCATACTCACACAGGTACTCATTGATGGCCCTCTGCTGTGTGTGCAGCCGCTGCAGCATTGCCAACGTTGAGTTCCACCTGGTGGGCATGTCACAAATGAGGAGGTTGGTGGGCAGGTTGAATTCCAATTGAATGTGAGATAAGTGAGCGCTGGCATTGAACGAATAGCAGAAATGGCTACAGACTTTCCTGGCCTGCCTCAGGAGATCTTGGAAGCCCGGGTATCTCCTCAAGAAACACTGCACCACCAGCTTTACAACATGTGCCAAGCATGGAACATGTGTCAAGTGTCCCTGTCGGAGGGTGAAGAAGGTTGAGTCCATTTTCACATACAACCATTTCTGGCTCAAGCTGTCATGGCATCAACCATCTCTGAGCCTACCCCTACAGAGCTGACAGAATCTCTGCACCGGTGTGAGTCCTATCCCCTAGACAGACCAACTGAAGCACAGCATGGCATCTTTTAGCCTGACTGCTTGCGTAGCCCCTTGAACACCTAGAGAGCACTGCTACTGCTGCAGAGGAGAAATGAGCAGAAGAGGACATGGAGGAGGAGGTGGTGGTGGAGAAGCCAGATGTGGCAGAACCAGCACCAGCTTTTTGGAGGCGTGGTGGCAAAACAAGCTGCAACACCGATCCCTGTCCTGCATCCTTCCCAGCTGCCAGCAGAGTTACCCAGTGCACCATGAAAGAAATATAACATCCCTGTCCATGCCTGCTGGACCTAGAGTCAGCAGTAATATGCACCTTCCTGCTGACCGTTTTGTCCAATGAGGCCAAAACACTACCTTTCACATGACGGTAAAGAGCCAGAATGGCCTTACGTGAAAAGAAATGGCTTTTTGGGACCTGCCACTGTGGTGCAGCACATTCCACAAATTTGCGAAGGGGAGCCGAGTCTACCAGATGAAAAGGCAGCAACTGTAATGCTAGTAATTTGGCAAACCTAGCATTAGGACGCTAAGCATGTGGAAGGCTGGGACAGTATTTCTTTCTACGGTTCAAATACTGGGGGGTGAAATTTGCCTGGTGCTCAAATCAAACCATGGTGTTGTCAGGATCTGTGTCATTACGTGGGTCACCTGCTGGTGGCACTGTTGTTCCTGGAACTGAGGGGCGCAGTTCCAGGGCCCACCAGCGGGTGTCTCCCAGCAGCTGGACTGTTCTTTTAATTAAGCTGCACCTGAGGAGGACTGCTGAGGGAATATAAGCCCGCCCTTCACTGAGGCTCAGTGCTTCAGTATTTTCTCTGCTAGCCGTGTCCCTGTATCCTGAAACCTGTATCCTGAAACCTGTATCCTGAAACCTGTATCCTGTATCCTGAAACCTGTATCCTGATCCTGAGTCCTGTTCCCTGCATCCTGCTTCCTTTACCTGGCTCCCTGCTTTCCTTGTCTCCTGTTCCTGTCCTGTCCTGCAATTGTTTGCTCCATCCCTTTGTATATAGTTTGTTAGGTTCTATTGGGGTTTTGTACTGTTATCATTTATATTTTGTTTACTTGTTTATGGTCACTGGTGTTGGTATTGGAGTGTGTCATTTTGCTTAATAAACTTATTTACATCTTTATCCATCTGGGTCCTGATTCCTTGGTGCAGCCAACTGATCTGATCACTCTTGCTGGATGCCTGCATGTGGTATCCCTGACAGAATACTGAAGCCACTAACGATCAGATCGGTTGCACCTGGGAATTAGGAATTTTCTGGTTGTTGCAAGATGCAGTCAGAGGAGGTCTTTTATTTTTCTTTGCTTGTAACAGAAGACAGGGAATATTGTCGCCAAATTTTGAAAACTTACACTAGCGAGCAGTTGTTGGAATGCATCCGTCTGGCCCACTCGTTTGTTGACAAAGGCAGAGTTTTGTTCAAAGAGATTCAGCCACTTATTCAGCTCTGTGCAGAGTTGGCTTTATCTAATACCCCTAAGGGTGGTGATGATTATTCTCCTCCTTTTAGTGTCTCTCAGGTGGTATCTCTTGTGTGGCTCTTGGAAGATGATAAACCCTATTTTATTGAACATTATTCAGTGTATTCTCCAGAGGCCCTGTTGGATTGCATGAATGCTGTATATTCTCTAATCAGACAAGGGGGTTGTAAATTGAGTTTTGTTCAGGCCTTACTGCAAACCTGGTCAGATCTTTCCAATTTAGCATCAGCTAACTCACACCAATCCACTTCTGCCTCTGGACACCAGTTTTCTCAAAGTTTCTCCTCTCCGTTACCCGTAGCAACCACAGCTGCAGTTAGGTATGGTTTGCTTTCCACTGCTTGTTCATATCCTGGCTTAACGAGTTGCACTTTTCCTGCATTTAACTCTGTGAAAACTTCCTCTACTACTCTGTTGCCCCTAGCAACCTCTCAGAAATTCTCCTCTGTAACTGTCTCTCCTTTTCCACCATCTCCCAATACTGCCATTTCGCTTCCATCTACTTCACAATCTATTCATAGCCCTGCAACCACTAGCAAGATTTCTGTATCTAAACCTAAAAAGAAAAGGAGATTTTTCCCAACACATACAATTATACCTGTTACCCAGCCTGCTGATCCAGTGCCCGCTGATCTGGTGCCTCCTACTGAGCCTGTTGATCCAGTGCCCACTGATCCGGTGCCTCCTACTGAGCCTGCTGATTTAGTGCCCACTGTTCTGATGCCTGCTGTTCCAGTGCCCGCTGTTCTGATGCCTGTTGTTCCAGTGCCTGCTAATCCATTGCCCACTGATCCGGTGCCTCCTACTGAGCCTGCTGATCCAATGCCCACTGTTCTGATGCCTGCTGTTCCAGTGCCCGCTGATCTGGTGCCTCCTACTGAGCCCGCTGATCCAGTGCCTGCTGTTCCGGTGCCCGCTGATCCGGTGCCTCCTACTGAGCCTGCTGATCCAGTGCCCACTGATCCGTTGCCTTCTACTGAGCCTGCTGATCCAGTGCCCGCTGTTCTGATGCCTGTTGTTCCAGTGCCCGCTGATCCAGTGCCCACTGATCCGGTGCCTCCTACTGAGCCTGCTGATCCAGTGCCCACTGTTCTGATGCCTGCTGTTACAGTGCCCGCTGATCTGGTGCCTCCTACTGAGCCTGCTGGTCAAGTGCCTGCTGTTCTGATGCCTGCTGATCCAGTGCCCGCTGATCTGGTGCCTCTAACTGAGCCTGTTGATCCAGTGCCCACTGATCCGGTGCCTCCTACTGAGCCTGCTGATCCAGTGCCCGCTGTTCTGATGCCAGTTGTTCCAGTGCCTGCTGATCCAGTGCCCACTGATCTGGTGCCTCCTACTGAGCCTGCTGATCCAGTGCCCACTGTTCTGATGCCTGCTGTTCCAGTGCCCGCTGATCTGGTGCCTTCTACTGAGCCCGCTGATCCAGTGCCTGCTGTTCCAGTGCCCGCTGATCCAGTGCCTCCTACTGAGCCTGCTGACCCAGTGCCCACTGATCCGGTACCTTCTACTGAGCCTGCTGATCCAGTGCCTTCTATTCCGGTGCCCGCTGATCCAGTGCCTCCTACTGAGCCTGCTGATCCAGTGCCCTTTGATCCGGTGCCTTCTACTGAGCCTGCTGATCCAGTGCCCGCTGTTCTGATGCCTGTTGTTCCAGTGCCCACTGATCCGGTGCCTCCTACTGAGCCTGCTGATCCAGTGCCTGCTGTTACATTGCCCGCTGATCTGGTGCCTTCTACTGAGCCTGCTGATCCAGTGCCCACTGATCCGGTGCCTCCTACTGAGCCTGCTGATCCAGTGCCTGCTGTTCTGATGCCTGCTGGTCCAGTGCCCGCTGATCCGGTGCCTCCTACTGAGCCTGCTGATCCAGTGCCCGCTGTTCTGGTGCCCGCTGTTCTGGTGACCACTACCCAGTCTGCTGACCCAGTGCTTGCTGTTCCAGTGCCCGCTGACCCAGTGCCTGCTGTTCCGGTGCCTGCTGATCCGGTGTCTCTTACTCAGCCCGCTGATCCGGTGCCAGCTGATCCCGTGCCCGCTGTTCTGGTGACCACTACTGTGCCTGCTGATCCTGTGCCTGCTGATCCTGTGCCTGCTGATCTTGTGCCTGCTGATCCTTTGCCTGCTGACCCAGTGCTTGCTGTTCCAGTGCCCGCTGACCCAGTGCTTGCTGTTCCGGTGCCTGCTGACCCAGTGTTTGCTGATCCAGTGCCTGCTGAGCCACGGTCTGCCGCCCTGTTTGATGTGCCACTGTCTGTTGCCCAGCCTGGTTTGCCACTGCCGGATATCCTGCATGCCGCTGGCGCTCCCCTGCTTGATGTCCAGCTTGCCTTCAGTCCCAGTGTTGGGACATGTGTTGCAATGAGGGCAGGTGTATTCCTAATGTTACGCCTCTTCAGGAACTTGACCTGTGGGGTGCCAAGACGGCTTCCAGACCCTGGTGGTGGGGCGCATGATCAATTGCTGGACTCTGGTGGCACGCCTTCCGGCAAGTTAAAGGACTTTGGCCTAGAGAGTGCTAGAAGACCCGCAGACATGGAGGGGAGACCTTTTTGGACTTTCGGGGTAGAAGCACAATGGAGCGTCCGGAGGCCGCTCCTTAAAGGGGGGGAACTGTCAGGATCTGTGTCATTACGTGGGTCACCTGCTGGTGGCACTGTTGTTCCTGGAACTGAGGGGCGCAGTTCCAGGGCCCACCAGCGGGTGTCTCCCAGCAGCTGGACTGTTCTTTTAATTAAGCTGCACCTGAGGAGGACTGCTGAGGGAATATAAGCCCGCCCTTCACTGAGGCTCAGTGCTTCAGTATTTTCTCTGCTAGCCGTGTCCCTGTATCCTGAAACCTGTATCCTGAAACCTGTATCCTGAAACCTGTATCCTGATCCTGAGTCCTGTTCCCTGCATCCTGCTTCCTTTACCTGGCTCCCTGCTTTCCTTGTCTCCTGTTCCTGTCCTGTCCTGCAATTGTTTGCTCCATCCCTTTGTATATAGTTTGTTAGGTTCTATTGGGGTTTTGTACTGTTATCATTTATATTTTGTTTACTTGTTTATGGTCACTGGTGTTGGTATTGGAGTGTGTCATTTTGCTTAATAAACTTATTTACATCTTTATCCATCTGGGTCCTGATTCCTTGGTGCAGCCAACTGATCTGATCACTCTTGCTGGATGCCTGCATGTGGTATCCCTGACAGGTGTACTGCTAGCAGATTGGGTGCAAGTCTCTGTGCCACTCATTGCTATACCATCAACCCTCTCAATGCTGGTATTTGAGAAGGCATGAGGTATAGTAGGGTTAGAGATGGCAGATGAGGAACAAGGTGATGTATGCTTGTTTTGATCTGGTGCCTCTTTCAGGTGCTGTTGCCAATGGACTGGCAGGCACCCAATCCTGTCAGTGACCTCATCATCCCCTCCCTCCTCGTCACTGGAGCAAATTTGGCAATATGCTTCAGCTGTGGCAACATGACTGCTGGTTTCTTGTCTGTCATTGTCACCCCCTCTCTCTAGGCTCAAGTTAATCCCTTCATCAACCTGGGAACCAACATCACAGCTTTCAAGTTGCTGCGCATCCTCCAGGAGCATATCACTGACACTATGATCGAATAGTTCAGGTGACTCCTCCGTTCATGATGGTGGGTTGACTGAAGGAGTAGCTGTGGAGAAGTAGCTTGTAGAACGGGCCACTTTGGCAGCTGCGGTAAAAGGCAAACTACTGGGAACAAGGGTGTCAGAGGAAGAGGAGGATGAGGATGGCTTATTGATCCACTTCACCAACTCTTCCACATGTTGTGGCTGAATAGCACGGGCAGCACCGGAAATAAAGAACGTGCGTGCCCCACCTGCAGAGGATGCACTATGTTGACTGTGACCACCACTTTTCACAATGGACACAGAGGTTGCTTGCCCTCTTTTCGTGGCCTGTGAGCATCGGCCTCTCCTTGTCAGCCTTTCTGACATGATGTTGATACAGATCAATATAGGGTATACGCAACTGACCAATAGATACTCAATGACCTGATATGATGTAATTGATAGCCCTATAGATGAGCTGTGGTGGTTGTAGATGTACGCAAGTGACCAATTAACAATACTCTCACTGATATCTGATATAATCTATAATCCTATAGATGGATGATCTGTGATGCTTATAGAATGTTCCACCACTGACCAATGAATACTCTGACTGATATCTGAAGTGATCTATAATCAAATAGGTCTGTGAATATTATGGAATGTTCCACAACTGACCGCACAATGACACTACACGCTGCGGCTGCGCGAGCAGCCTTTATGTAGTGTGGGACATGTACTTGGCCCCTGAGCCATGATTGGATAAAGGCAGCCTGCCTTTAGTCCAATCATGGCAGAGATCATTTGATTGGCCAAAGCATGAAGTCAGGGTGCATGCTTTGACCAATCACAAAAAATGACAATGACATTTCATCTATATGATGGCATACTAAGAATATACATTATGTATGACAACTTACCCTTATAGAGATTTGGTTAATCCATGTTGATGTATGCAGATTGAATGTCACTTCTCCTTTATAGTCTGTGATTCCATTTTTAAAAGTCTTGTTACTTCCATCATTGATTTCCAGTTGGATTTTCCTAGCTGGCACTGGCGAGCCGTTCCGGTTCGTAACTGCCAGCTATGGAAGACATGACACTGGTCACATAACATAACACACATCACATGACCTGCTCTACTACATCTAACACACATCACATGACCTGCTCTACCAGATCTAACACACATCACTGCACCTGCTCTACCAGATCTAACGCACATCACACGGCCTGCTCTACCAGATCTAACACAGATCACATGACCTGCTCTATCATATCTAACACACATCACATGGCCTGTCTACCATAACTAACACACATTACATGGTCTGCTCTACCATATCTAACACACATCACATGACCTGCTCTACCAGAACTAACGCACATCACACGGCCTGCTCTACCAGATCTAACACACATCACATGACCTGCTCTACCAGATCTAACGCACATCACACGGCCTGCTCTACCAGATCTAACGCAGATCACATGACCTGCTCTATCATATCTAACACACATCACATGACCTGCTCTACCTTATCTAACACACATCACATGACCTGCTCTACCAGATCTAACACACATCACATGGCCTGCTCTACCATATCTAACACACATCACATGACCTGCTCTAAGATAATCCATCACATAATCTCTTCAGCCTGACCTAGAAAAACACTTCACATGACCTGGTCAACCAAATAGGACCCTGACCTACTCTACCATATAGGAAACAAACCCGATGACCTGTGCTACCCCACAGGAAACACACAACATGACCTGCTGTAATGGATAGGAAACACATCCAATGACCTGCCCTACTGGATAGGAAACACATCCTATGGCCTGTCCTACTGGATAGGAAACACATCATATGACCTGCCCTACTGGATAGGAAACACATCCTATGACCTGCCCTACTGGATAGGAAACACATCCTATGACCTGCCCTACTGGATAGGAAACACATCCTATGGCCTGTCCTACTGGATAGGAAACACATCATATGACCTGCTTTACTGGATAGGAAACAAATTCCATCTACTGGATAGGAAACTCATCATATATCCTTCTCTATTAGTACTGAAACACATCCCATGACCTTTTCTACTGGATAGGAAACACATCATATGACCTACTCTACTAGATAGGAAATAAATCCCATGACCTTCTCTACTGGATAGGAAACACAACCTATGACCTTCTCTACTGGATAGGAAACACATCATATGACCTACTCTACTAGATAGGAAACACATCCCATGACCTTCTCTACTGGATAGGAAACACAACCTATGACCTTCTCTACTGGATAGGAAACACATCCTATGACCTTCTCTACTGGATAGGAAACAGATCCTTTGACCTTCTCTACTGGATAGGAAACACAACCTATGACCTTCTCTACTGGATAGGAAACACATCCTATGACACTCTCTACTGGATAGGAAACACATCCCATGACCTTCTCTACTGGATAGGAAACAGATCCTTTGACCTTCTCTACTGGATAGGAAACAGATCCTTTGACCTTCTCTACTGGATAGGAAACACATCCTATGACCTGCTCTACTGAATAGAAAAAACATCACATAATCTGCTCTACTGGATAGGAAGCACATCATATGATCTGCTCTAACAGTCAGGAAACACATCTCATGACCTGCTTTACTGGATAGAAAACACATCTCCTGATGTACTCTACCAGATTAAAAAAATATCAATTAACCTACTCTACCACATAGGAAACACAACACATGACTTGCTCAACCAGAAAGAAAATCAGTAACATGACCTGGTCAACCAGATGGGAAAATTACCCACTCTACCAGATTAGAAACACATCACATGACCTACTCTATCTGAAAGCAAACACATCACATGACCTACTCTACCTGAAAGGAAACACATCACATGACCTACTCTACCTGAAAGGAAACACATCACATGATCTACTCTACCTGAAAGGAAACACATCACATGACCTGCTCTACTGTAAACTAAATACAAATGAATTAATCTGTAAGCAGTAAATGTCCATCTCACCTTCACCAAGAAGGGATATCCTGTTCTATAATATGTGCCAATGTCTTTGAATGTGATAGTCTCTGAAAACAATGCAACGGGGACATCCTTACGGGCCGTAGCCTGCTCACCTAAAACACAGGATATAAAGAGAACATTTCAAATCAGACCCGTCACGGACAATGCAGAAAATATTCAGGAACTGAGTATGACTGTTCTTTTCATATACAAAACCATCACAAAAGTATTGATATACAGTGCCTTTAAAAAGTATTCATACCCCTTGAAATTTTCCACATTTTGTCATGTTACAACCAAAAACGTAAATGTATTTTATTGGGATTTTATGCAATAGACCAGTGATGGCAAACCTTGCCACCCCAGATGTTTTGGAACTACTTTTCCCATAATGCTCGTGCACTCTGCAGTGTAGTTGAGCATCATGGGAAATGTAGTTCCAAAACATCTGGAGTTCCAAGGTTCGCCATCACTGTGATAGACCAACACATTGTGGCATATAATTGTGAAGTGGAAGGAAAATGATAAATGGGTTTCAACATTTTTTACAAATAAATATGTAAAAAGTGTGGCGTGCATTTGCATTCAGCCCCCTTTACTCTGATACCCCTAACTAAAACCATTTATCATTTTCCTTCCACTTCACAATTACGTGCCACTTTGTGTCGGTTTATCACATAAAATCCCAATAAAACTGAATTTTTGTAAAATCTTACCTGTAAAATTCCTTTCTCTGAGTCCTCCGACAGTCGCCGCCTCTTCATATTCGTCACTAATGGGGTTATTGACCTTTGCTCCGTAGGAGTAGCTAGGCAACAGAATATATTAATATCAAAGCTTTTAGCATATCCCACCCCCAGGGGGTGGTCCCCTCAGTCCATACCTCCCTGCTTCCTGCATTTCCAACTCAGTTTCAGTAGCATAGCAGTAGAGTACATAAACAAACCCCAAAAGAGGGGCGGGGGCGGCGACTGTCGGAGGACTCAGAGAAAGGAATTTTACAGGTAAGATTTTACAAAAATTCCGTTTTCTCTTACGTCCTCCGACAGTCGCCGCCTCTTCATATTCGTCACTAATGGGGACGTCCCATAGCAGTGTAGACATGAGGGGTGGGAAAAAAGCAGCCGCGCCTAAAGCAACGCAGTACCCACATCAGAGAAAGGAACCTTACCAAAGTAAGAGAACCAACTGGGCAACAGGAAAAACGTGCTCAACAGGAGCAACAGCCCAGGAAAGAACAAGTAACCTAGGGGTAAAAAACACCCCAACAGCCAAGGGCCCAAACAAGGGACCCTAAGGCACCGCCGCACTAAGAACTTTACGGCCAAAGGAAGCATCTGCCGATGCCTGAACATCCACTTTGTTAAACTTCGAGAAGGTGTGAACGGACGACCAAGTCGCCGCCTTACACACCTGGGCTCAGAGACCTGGTAGAGTGCACCTTCACAGGAAAAGGAGGAACCTTCCTCTTCAAAGCATAGGCTTGCACAATCGTCTGTCTGATCCATTTGGCGATGGTCGCAGCCGACGCCGCCATGCCCTTCCGAGGTCCCTCAGGAAGGACAAAGAGAGAATCCGACTTGCGAAAGGATTTAGTCGAGGACAGGTAAACCCTGATCGCCCTAACAACATCCAAGGAATGCAAAGCCACCTCCTTCGGATGCTTAGGCTTCGCGCAAAGCGAAGGCAGAACAATATCCTCATTGAGGTGAAATTCAGAGACCCTCTTCGGAAGAAAAGACGGATTAGGTCGCAAGACCACCTTATCCAAGTGAATCACCAAATACGGAGATTTGCAGGACAAGGCCGCCAGCTCCGACACCCTGCGAGCCGAAGTGATCGCCACCAAAAAGGCAACCTTCTTGGACAACAGAGACAACGAGATCTCCCTGATCTTCTCAAAGGGAGCATGCTGTAACACGGACAGAACAAGGTTCAAATCCCATGGAGGCAAAGGCTCCCTCCTAGGAGGGACCAAGTGTCGCACCCCTTGAACAAAGGTGCTAACCAAAGAGTTAGACGCCACAGGGCGTTGAAAGAGAATGGCCAGCGCAGAAATCCGACCCTTAATCGTGGCCAACGCCAAACGCTGGTCCTCGCCCGTTTGAAGGAAAGCCAACACTCTCGACACCGAGTACGAGCGAGGGGAATACCCCCTGGACTCACACCAGGCAAAGTAAGCCTTCCAAGTATGGTAGTAAATCTTCCCCGAAGAGGCCTTCCTAGCCTTGATCAAAGTGGGAATGACCTCAGGGGAAAGACCCCTATCCTTCAGGACCTGGCTTTCAACAGCCAGGCCGTTAAAGCCAGCGACTGTAAAGCAGGATGGAATATCGGTCCTTGAGACAGGAGATCTTCTCGAAGTGGCAGACGCCACGGAGCGTCAACCACCAGATTCACGAGGTCTGCGTACCAGGACCGGCGAGGCCAGTCCGGTGCCACCAAAATCACCGTGTGCGGTTCCGAGGCCAACCTGCGAAGGAGCCTGGACAGCAGCTGAATCGGGGGAAAGGCATACATCAGATGATACTGATGCCAGGGCGCCACTAACGTGTCTGAGGCGTCTGCCCGAGGATCGCGCATTCTTGCCATGAACCTTTCCACCTTGTTGTTTAGACGAGACGCGAACAGATCCACATCTGGGGACCCCCACTTCGCGCACAACATCTGGAAGACATCCGGGTGGAGGGACCATTCTGAACAAGGTATTTCTGTATAGACCACAGAGGAAAGGAGGTTAATTAGTCAGCAAAATAACATATCAGGCTCTATGTAAAGTAAACATAGATGTTTTATTAATAAATTTATAGGGTATATTAACAACCGTGCAATAAAATCATTGGATAGATACGATCAGTGCAAATACGAGAAACAAGACAGACAAGACATATACATAAACAAAAAGTGACAGAAAACCGGCCGGCATGAGCTTATTATACTTCAATTAGTATTAATATACAATCAATCGCTTTATCAATAAGATTTCTTGAAGGGACTCCTTAAAGTACAATCGTACGCCAATCTGGATTGGTAGCTGTGTGTGGGTAGTCAATGTTATCTGATTTGCTCCAGGGAAGCCACTAACCGTGGTAAATATAAATAAGGCGGTTATGGAAGGTGTGCTGCTGTGGAAGAGTTAACGGTGTGGGATATGGCAATAGTCTATAATTTCCTTATATGGTGATATATCATTCCATATGGTTATGTGGCTTGGTTGGGGATTTTTGCAGTGATCATGTATTATTGCCTTGATCACTGATGGTTGTAATACCGTTGTTTCACCCCTAGGTGGTCGGATGTTGCTCCACAGATATTCAATGAAAGTTAGTTTATATCCAAACACAGATTTCCTTTAATCTATTAAGAGCAGCAATATATCTACCTCTCCGGGGACTAAACAATGGTATGACAATATTGTCCAACTCATTGACGGTTAATCACCGTGTCTTCACCCCTATTTGATAGATTTGCTCTTGTATGGAGGATATTCAGTAGTGCTGGGGACTAAACAGAGTTATCTCAATGTTTACCGCTGACCGCGCTTGTGTATCGGTTCAGTACGGTTCGCATGGAGGGTGTTCGCTCTGACGGCGTGAAGCCGTTTCTTCACCCCTATATAACAAGTGCTTGGTTTACCTTTGCTGATAGTCTGTGGAGCAGTGCATCCGCCTCCGTTGTTTGTCGCCACCGTTTTCCATGTGCCGTCCTTAATTTCCGCTCTCCTGGTCGCTCAGGGCGTCCGATGTGTGGTTGGAGTGGTGAAGGGTGTGCCGCCGGGCAATGACGTCGACGCGTTTCGCCTTTCTTGCGTAGCTTCGTCTTGACGTCCAGACGAAGCTACGCAAGAAAGGCGAAACGCGTCAACGTCATTGCCCGGCGGCACACCCTTCACCACTCCAACCACACATCGGACGCCCTGAGCGACCAGGAGAGCGGAAATTAAGGACGGCACATGGAAAACGGTGGCGACAAACAACGGAGGCGGATGCACTGCTCCACAGACTATCAGCAAAGGTAAACCAAGCACTTGTTATATAGGGGTGAAGAAACGGCTTCACGCCGTCAGAGCGAACACCCTCCATGCGAACCGTACTGAACTGATACACAAGCGCGGTCAGCGGTAAACATTGAGATAGCTCTGTTTAGTCCCCAGCACTACTGAATATCCTCCATACAAGAGCAAATCTATCAAATAGGGGTGAAGACACGGTGATTAACCGTCAATGAGTTGGACAATATTGTCATACCATTGTTTAGTCCCCGGAGAGGTAGATATATTGCTGCTCTTAATAGATTAAAGGAAATCTGTGTTTGGATATAAACTAACTTTCATTGAATATCTGTGGAGCAACATCCGACCACCTAGGGGTGAAACAACGGTATTACAACCATCAGTGATCAAGGCAATAATACATGATCACTGCAAAAATCCCCAACCAAGCCACATAACCATATGGAATGATATATCACCATATAAGGAAATTATAAACTATTGCCATATCCCACACCGTTAACTCTTCCACAGCAGCACACCTTCCATAACCGCCTTATTTATATTTACCACGGTTAGTGGCTTCCCTGGAGCAAATCAGATAACATTGACTACCCACACACAGCTACCAATCCAGATTGGCGTACGATTGTACTTTAAGGAGTCCCTTCAAGAAATCTTATTGATAAAGCGATTGATTGTATATTAATACTAATTGAAGTATAATAAGCTCATGCCGGCCGGTTTTCTGTCACTTTTTGTTTATGTATATGTCTTGTCTGTCTTGTTTCTCGTATTTGCACTGATCGTATCTATCCAATGATTTTATTGCACGGTTGTTAATATACCCTATAAATTTATTAATAAAACATCTATGTTTACTTTACATAGAGCCTGATATGTTATTTTGCTGACTAATTAACCTCCTTTCCTCTGTGGTCTATACAGAAATACCTTGTTCATATGCTTTTCTTGGTTAAGTCAGCACATGCACTATTACATACAGGCACAAACATAGACTGATACAATTACTCCTCAAAAACCACCTTATATGGAGGGACCATTCTCCCTGGTCCAGGGTCTGGCGGCTCAGATAATCCGCCTGCCAGTTCTCCACCCCCGGAATGTGAACTGCCGATATCGCCGGGACGTGCGTCTCGGCCCAAGACAAAATGTCGGCTACTTCCCGAGCCGCCCGGGCACTCCTGGTGCCCCCTTGGTGGTTGATGTAGGCCACCGCTGTAGCATTGTCCGTCTGTACCCGCACTGGACGGCCCTGAAGCCTGTCCGTCCAACGCAGAAGACAGAGATTTATCACTCGCAATTTCAGAATGTTGATCGGAAGGGAGGATACCTCCTCCGACCAAGTTCCCTGGGCGGACAGAACGCCCAGAACACCACCCCAGCCCGACAGGCTGGCATCCGTGGTGATCACCGTCCACAACAAGGGACGAAAAGACTTGCCCCCCGACACTGCCGGGGACTGAAGCCACCACAAAAGACCCCTTCGGGTGAGATGGCTCAACGACAGCCGCAGATCCAGAGATTGCGGACGCCCGTCCCACTTGGCCAGGATCTCCGCCTGAAGCTCCCGTGTGTGGAACTGGGCGAAGGGAATCGCCTCGAAGGCCAAAACCATCAATCCCAGACACCTCATACACGTCCGGAGGGACGAGCACTGATTGTCCCTGAGGGACCTGACTTCGCACTGAAGCGTGTGAAGCTTGTCTTCCGGCAGGAAGACCTTCGCCTGAACAGAGTCCAGGGTCATCCCCAGGTAAGGAAGACGAACCGACGGACACAACGTTGACTTTGGAACATTTATCGTCCAGCCGAACTCCTGCAGAGTCTGCATCGTGATGGACAGGTCGTTCACCAGGCCCTGACTGGTCGCGGACCGAATCAGGATATCGTCCAGATACCCCAGGACAGAAATGCCCTGGGCTCTCAATAAAGCCAGAACCGGCGCAAGCACCTTGGTGAAAACCCGCGGAGCCAAGGCGAGACCAAAGGGTAACACCACAAATTGGTAATGATCCTCCGCAATGGCAAATCGAAGGTACCTCTGGTGACCCTCGAAAATGGGGATGTGAAGGTATGCAGCCTTCAAGTCGATGGAGGCCATGAATTCCCCCGGGAACCAGGGCAGCCACCACCGATCGCAGGGATTCCATGCGGAACTTGCGAACCCACACAAAGCGGTTCAGAGCTTTCAAGTCCAGAATCGGACGTACCTTGCCCTCCTTTCTGGGCACAGTGAACAGATTGGAATAGAACCCCCGAAATCTGTCCCGATGAGGCACCGGAACCACCACTCCCTGGGCCTGCAGGTCCCGCACCGCCAGGTGCAGATCCTGCAAGCATTCCGGAGTCAGCTGAAGGTTTGAGGGGAAAAATCTGCCCGCCGGCCGAGAGAGAAACTCGATCTTGCATCCAGATCGAACGATTTCCTGAACCCACCTGTCCCGAACGCGGTCCAGCCAGGGTTGAAGAAAACCGAGCAAACGTCCCCCCACCCCAGAAACGGGTGAGGGCGCCCCTTCAGGCCGCATTGTTATGGGCAGCGGATCCGGACTGGCCGGACTTCTGCTTACCCGCCCACGGCTTCTTCTGGGAGCCTTGGCCTTTGAAGGGCTTGCCCTTATACTGCGACCGAAAGGCACCAAAGGACCCCTGAGAGGGCCTAAACGAAGCATTCTTCTTACCACGAACAAACTTATTCTTGTGATATTGGGGCAAGAGAGTGCTCTTACCCCCAGAAATACCCTTTATCAGAGTATCCAAAGATTCGCCAAAAAGGCGAGTTCCCGCGTAGGGCAAATTAGCTAAAGTCTTGCGGGAAGATTGGTCAACAGACCAACATTTCAGCCATATCAGACGACGGTTCAAGACCGCCACACTAGAAGGACGCGCAGCCAAAGGAACCAAATCCAAGTCCGCATCACACAAATACATAACACCCTGATGAATCTGATCCACCATAGCCAAAGTTGTCGGCGGGGCAGAGTCAGCCATCAGGGTGCGCTTGAGCACCTGCGTCCAATCCGCAATAGCCTGGGCTGCCATAATGGAAGCAAAAATAGGCTTCAGCATAGAGCCAGCAACCGTATAAGCATGACGGGCTAGAGATTCCAACCTCCTGTCCGTCGGGTCCCGGAACACCGGGGTATCCTCAGCAGGGATCGCAGTTGATTTATTCAAAATCGCCACCGCGTGATCCACCGGAGGCGGCACACACCAACGCTCATCAGTAGCTGGTGTAAAGGGATAACGCAGCTTGAACCTACTCGGCACAGCAAAAGGCTTCTTTAAATTGCGCCATTGCTCATCAACCGCGCGCTGAAATTCCGTAGAGCAAGGAAAAACCTGCAATGTCTTGCGCTTTCTTTGCGTCCCATAAGAGGACATCAAAGCAGGAGGACATGGTTCATCCTGCAAATGCAGCGTTTCTTTGATAGAAGCAACCAACTCATCCATGAGTGCAAGCTCTTCAGACGAGCCAGGGGGAGAATTATCAACCCCTTCCCCCTCAGACCCCACAAGGTCTAGGGATGAGTGAGACCCTGAGAAGGGCACTCCAGCCATAGCAGCCCCATCGCCCTCTGAATCAGAGGAAATAGACACCCTGGGCCGTTTTGTGGATCGATCAGCCACCAGCATCTGCACTTGAGCAGCTAAGTTCGCCACAATAGTGGCCAGATCAGCCCCCTCGGGGGAAGCAGCAGCCCCTTGGCCCCCCACCAAGGTGGGAGGAAACTTGCAATCCTGAGAATCCATGCCCCAGCAAAATAATTAATAAAGGGCACTGCCCCTTTAAGATCGCGGCGAGCGCTGCCCACCGCACCCACAGAATACACCGACCCCCACAGGGACAAGAAACTGGGCAAGGAATACAGGAAAAAAGGAGATATAAAAACCTGGAGAGATCACACAGGCTGCCGCACCGATCGCTGTCCCAGAGGAAAAGGAAGTGATGCTAGACTGACCGCCCCTATGAAGCCTATGCAAGGCTACACAAACATGGCCGCTCGGCTGAGGAATCTTAGGGCAAATATAACATGGCGCCGACATGTGGCCTGATCGATCGCCGCTCAAAATGGCGGCGTTTGGCGCCAAAAACGCCGTACAGTACCTCACAGGACCTGCCACCATGATTTTGCCTCAAAAAAATGGCAGATCGCCGCAGCGATCGCTGCACAGCATGCCTAAAATCTGCGGGATAGCCCCCCCCCCTTCACAGCCCACACACAGGCAGCAAGTCCACACAGGAACTGACAGGGAGCACAGCAGCCACACAGACATGCAGGGTCACACAGTCCCAGACTGACACCCAAATAGACAGGTCCCCACATAGAAATACATTTACCAGTCCGGATGGCGTGGGGAGACTGCTCCAGCCACCAAACCGCTGCACTGAGGACAGGGAGTGTCGCAAGCATGACGCAGTGGAATTGCGGTGCGAAACCGCAATGGCGTCCAGTGAGGTAGCCACCTCACCGATAGCATCCCTGCAGCGAACAGGGATGGGTCGTTCAATATGCCAGGGCAAAACCTAAGCTGAACGCTCGATGGCAGGCTGGGAAGCCCCTGACCCTGAGCCCTGGGATCCAGGGTGGCCAGACTGAGACCCAGCGCCGCACGATCATCTTCATCAGAAGAAACTACTAACGCTGAAAATAAACAGCTAAGTAAAAGAAAGAGAAAAAACTTCAAATAAAATCAAAAAGAGAAAAGAAGCTGAGACTAAGAGCCCCAGCACAGGAACAGCCTGCATACTCCTGAGCTAGGCATTAGAAACTGAGTTGGGAATGCAGGAAGCAGGGAGGTATGGACTGAGGGGACCACCCCCTGGGGGTGGGATATGCTAAAAGCTTTGATATTAATATATTCTGTTGCCTAGCTACTCCTACGGAGCAAAGGTCAATAACCCCATTAGTGATGAATATGAAGAGGCGGCGACTGTCGGAGGACGTAAGAGAAAATACATTTATGTTTTTGGTTTTACCATGATCGCTGTCCCAGAGGAAAAGGAAGTGATGCTAGACTGACCGCCCCTATGAAGCCTATGCAAGGCTACACAAACATGGCCGCTCGGCTGAGGAATCTTAGGGCAAATATAACATGGCGCCGACACGTGGCCTGATCGATCGCCGCTCAAAATGGCGGCGTTTGGCGCCAAAAACGCCGTACAGTACCTCACAGGACCTGCCACCATGATTTTGCCTCAAAAAAATGGGATCCAGGGTGGCCAGACTGAGACCCAGCGCCGCACGATCATCTTCATCAGAAGAAACTACTAACGCTGAAAATAAACAGCTAAGTAAAAGAAAGAGAAAAAACTTCAAATAAAATCAAAAAGAGAAAAGAAGCTGAGACTAAGAGCCCCAGCACAGGAACAGCCTGCATACTCCTGAGCTAGGCATTAGAAACTGAGTTGGGAATGCAGGAAGCAGGGAGGTATGGACTGAGGGGACCACCCCCTGGGGGTGGGATATGCTAAAAGCTTTGATATTAATATATTCTGTTGCCTAGCTACTCCTACGGAGCAAAGGTCAATAACCCCATTAGTGATGAATATGAAGAGGCGGCGACTGTCGGAGGACGTAAGAGAAAATACATTTATGTTTTTGGTTTTACCATGACAAAATATGGAAAATTTCAAGGGGTATAAATACTTTTTCAAGGCACTGTAATCTGCTAAATATTTGCATACTGGTTTTCCAACATAATGGAAGATCATTGCTGGGAGACAGGTGATAAGGTGTCACTCTGGGCACAATAGAAAATTACATGGAGCAGGAACCGCGAAGGAGCTGAAGGAGTTACAACGTTCTGTAAACGCACTGAAAATGCTCTTCTAGCCAGTGGTGTATTTAGGTTTTGTGCTGCCCTAGGCCTGACTAAACTTGTGCACCCCCTAATTTACATATGACCCACCCCTTCCCGTAAAGGCCACGCCCTTTAATGTTTACGACCCGCCCTGTCATCTGTGAACCACAGATCACAAGTCTATCAGTGCCCATCAGCGTAGCCTCATCAGTTCCCACACATTCAACCTCATCAGTGCCCATCTTTGCAGCCTTATCAGTGCTGCCTTATTACTGCCCATCAGTGCAGCCTCATCACTGACCGCTTTATGGGGGTACTAGACCTATTTGCCTCCTGGACTCTGCCCTCTGGCCCAATTCACCCCATAAGACTGGCACTATATTAAAAGTGTAGCGCAAGCCGGCGGAGACCCTTTTCGTGCGTGAAACAGGAGGAGGCTGTTTTTTTTTTTTTTTTTGTGCAGGGTGCTGCTTTTTTGCTGCCCCCCTGCAAAGTGCCACCCTAGGCCTGCTTCTAGCGCACCCATAGACCTGAATGGAAGGGGCTGACAAGCTTCAACTCCCCCCAGATTTGACAAGCTTACTTTTTGCTACACAGTGACGCAAACATTACATGTCTTTCAGATGTGATGCTGAGCCCCCATCCTTGAAAGAAAAGAAATCCAATGAATGAAAGCGAGCCGGGGGAAGTCAGGCTAGAGAGGAAAGGGCTAGATGATGCCGGACTTGCTGCAGCTTCTAAAGCCCATTATGAGAAGCCAGTGTTGGTCATGTAACCTAAAAAAAGTAATTAGTTATAGTTACTAGTTACTTCTCCCAAAGAGTAACTGAGTTAGTAACTGAGTTACATCAGTATAAAAGTAACTAATTACCAGGGAAAGTAACTATTGCGTTACTTTAAAAAAATAATCAAATATGTCAAATAACTTGTATGCCCCTTGTATGCTTGGTATTTGCTTAGTGGTACCTGCGTGGTATTTGCTTAGTGGTACTTGAGTGGTATTTGCTTAGTGGTCTCTGCTTGGTACACTGGTGGTACCTGAGTGGTAATTGCTGAGTGGTACTGGCTGGCTGCGTGGTACACTGGTACCTGAGGTGTATTTGGGGGTCTGTGGGTGTACAGGGTGGGTAGGTGTATTGGGGGGTCAGTGGGTATATAGGGTGGGTGGGTGGGTAGTTGTATTTGGGGGTCAGTGGGTGTATAGGGTGAGTAGGTAGGTGTATAGAAGGGTCATCAGGTGTATAGGGTGGGTAGTTGTATTTGGGAGTCAGTGGGTGTATAGGGTGGGTGGGTAGGTGTATTTGGGGATCAGTGGGTGTATAGGGTGGATGGATAGGTGTATTTGGGGGTCAGTGGGTGTATAGGGTGGGTAGGTAGGTGTATATAGGGGTGAGTGTGTGTATAGGGTGGGTAGGTAGGTGTATATAGGGGTCAGTGGGTGTATAGGGTGGGTAGGTAGGTGTATATAGGGTCAGTGGGTGTATAGGGTGGGTAGGTAGGTGTATATAGGGGTCAGTGGGTGTATAGGGTGGGTAGGTAGGTGTATACAGGGGTCAGTTGGTGTATAGGGTGGGTAGGTGGGTGTATATAGGGGCCAGTGGGTGTATAGGGTGGGTGGGTAGGTGTATATAGGGGTGAGTGGGTGTATAGGGTGGGTAGGTAGGTGTATATAGGGGTCATTGGGTGTATAGGGTGGGTAGGTAGGTGTATATAGGGGTCAGTTGGTGTATAGGGTGGGTAGGTAGGTATATATAGGGGTCAGTTGCTGTATAGGGTGGGTAGGTAGGTGTATATAGGGGTCAGTGGGTGTATAGGGTGGGTAGGTAGGTGTATATAGGGGTCAGTGGGTGTATATGGTGGGTAGGTAGATATATAAGGTGGGTAGGTAGATGTATATGGGGGGGTTGGTGGATGTACAGGTACAGTGCAGTTCGGTATCGTTAGGGCTCTCACCGCTCTCATGGTTCCCCTCGGCCGGTCCGTTCTCCCTCTCCGCTCTCCTCCATGTCACATGCCAGTAACGCAGACATTGGCAGCAGAGTCATAGAGGAGTGAGGAGGAATTACACTACTGCCGTCTAGTGGCGGTAGATGTAATTGCGGTAACGCCGCTTAAGTAATGGGAACAGCGTTACCGTGAGGGGAAAATTTATCAATTCGATCACTAGTTACCCGCAAAAGTAACAGCGTTAGGTAACGCCGTTTACTTTAACGCCGGTATTCCCATCACTGTGAGAAGCTCACAGTGTGCAGTGAAATTGGAAAAAGCCATTTTGGTACAGGAGAGCAGCCTGTACAACTGTGCAAGACTGAAGGTAAGGCTGGAGGTCAGCTTTAAGTTTCATATATAAAATTTATGTCTGGGTATTACCCAAACATATCCCCAAACCTCCTTCTTTCCATCCAGAGCATGCCCTGTAGTTAATATAATAAGAAGCAGCTTCCTGGTCCAAGTTTTTTTAAAATGTTGGCAGGGTTAGGGCATGGGAGCTCAGTTCCTATTGACATAGACACGCCCCCCCCCCGCCCGCCCCCAGAGCTACATCTCCCGAGAGCCCTTTCCTTACACACGGCGTGTACGCAGGTTATTGTGGGTCCAAGCAGTAGCATTGCTTTGTTAGGAAATAAAACAGTGTATGCATGTGGAGAGGGACAACGAGAGGTGTGTGGGTGGGGGGGATGGAGTTCTGTAGTCCAACTGTTAGAGCTGACCACACCCTTCAAGACTTTAGGACAGTAGGACATGGTATCGTCAGCCCAAACAGTAAGTTTACAGCTTTTACTGGAATAAAATATGAGGACATGTACGGCATACATGTATTGTATATGTTTTTTTATTAATATTATTATTACAATAATGTATTATTTTTTAACAACTTGACCTCTGGACGGTTTTACCCCCTTCATGTGTGCATCCATAGACACTCTCAGCTCTAGTAAGCCACTCCCCAGCTCCCTCCTTACAGGATTTGAGTGACAGCAGTGGGAGCCAATGGTTAGTGTCTCCTCTGAGTCCAGGAAGTGAGGGACGCGGTGCTGCAGCTGAGACAGCCCTGAAGTGGTAAGAGGGGCCAGATGAGTGTTTAGGGTTGGGGGTGGGTAGGAAGGTAGTGGGCTGTTTTTTTTTTTTTTGTTTATGTAGCAGGGCCCCCTAGGGGGCTGCTGGGTAATTGCACTTCCTCCGCACTCCCTACCAGGGGTGTCAAACTCAATTTCATCACGGGCCGCATCAGCGTTATGGTTGCCCTCAAAGGGCCAGTTGCATCTGTAAGACTAGTTTTCCAAAGCACCCTACTCCCCCCCTTATATCAGATGTCAAGAGCCCCCCCCCCATTATCAGAGGTCAAAAGTCCCCCACCTTCTTTTACATCACAGTACACCCCCTTTACCTTGTGCTGCTGCCTGGAAGAAGCTGTGGGAAGCAGAAAGTGCAGGGTCTAGAGGAGGACCAGAGGAGGGCTGGAATTTGCTGAATGCTAAGACCAGGGGAGGCAGAGACGAGGCGGTGCTGCAGCAGCACAGAATCTGTATGAGGAAGTCTGTCCTCCTCTTTGCTGCCAAATGATGAGACAAGGTTTGGACAGAGATGAGGGGGTCGTCGCAGCTGCAGGAGAGGTGCGAGGGTCACATGAAATGGCCTGGAGGGCCACATTCGGCCCGCGGGCCTTGTGTTTGACACATGTGCCCTAGACCCTGAGGTAACTTCCGACCCGCTAGGCACTACAGGTTCAGACATATTGAAATAATAATATTCGTGACACTCAAGTATCAGTATAGTTATTTACTAAATTCGTGCAAAAAGGTACCAGATATCAGTTCAACACAACTGGAGTAGAAATGAAAGGTTATTATTGGATTTTGAATCCCTGTGCTCCAAATGTGAATGTGGGGCTTTAAGACACAAAATCCCAAAACAATATAACAGGTTATGAGTATTTATATATGTATGTACCAACTACTAAAGGAGTAGTGAGAGTGACTGTCAGACAATCTTATCTGATGATATGACTTCAAAACATTGATCTACTAGTATAGCTCAGCAATGTCAGTTTATCTAATTGTATGTACTCTTATCATTCAAATCTAAGAAAACAGTGATAATCCCACCTTAACACCTGTAGGGTGAATAATGAATCACTAGAGTCACTGTCCTAGCAAGGCCTTGCAATTCTTTGCCGGCAGTTGGAGCTCTGGTCACTTAATTAAGTAACATTTGTAATCCACAGTAAAAGGGGGTATGAGTATATCCAAGATCTGTGTTTAAGTGTGAACAGTGTGTGCAACTTTAAATATACTTGCGGTTCTTCAAATCGCCATGCACTTCAGTGTCTGAGCAGTGTTCACTGGCAACCGTCACAGCCTCTCAGGATCTCCTTCCTTCCTTGCTGCGACACAGACTCTCTCCCTGCACTGGCAGCAGTTAGGCCTCTCTCACCCAACTCCGCACTGCTTCCGATCCGCTAGTCACCTCTCCGTGACTCCCGCTGCCCCTGAGACGCGCTCTCTCTCTCTCCTGACACAGGCCTCAGCCTCCGCTCTCTCTGCATGATCCGTCCTCCGCTCTATACGAGGTCCCCTAAGCAAGAGAGCGCGCATCCAACTCCGCCCACAATTTATTCTCTTCCCATCATCCTCTGCGGATCCCTCAGCTCCCTGGGAGTGTAGTTCAGCCAATCCAATCCTGAATAGTCCTCACACTTCTTTCAACTACATCCCCCATAATCCAGTTCACCCTTCTCAAAGGAGAAACCATGTTATTTGCAGTTCTTAACCACTTAAGCCACGGAAGATTTTACCCCCTTCCTGACCAGGGGGTATTTTGCGATTCGGCACTGCACGACTTTAACGGACAATTGCGCAGTCGTGCGATGCTGTACCTAAACGAATTTGACGTCCTTTTTTTCCTACAAACAGAGCTTTCTTTTGGTGGTATTTGATCACCTGTGCGATTTTTTGATCATGCGCTATAAACAAAAAAAGAGCGACAATTTTGCAAAAATAACAATATTTTTCACAGTTTTTTTATATGAAATTCCCCCCAAAAAAATGTAAAAATCTAAATTTTTTAACATTTTCAGCCAATTTGTTTTATGCTACCTATGTTTGGTAAAAAAAATCACAAAAAGCGTATTTTGATTGGTTTGCGCAAAAGTTATAGCGTTTACTAACAAAGGGAAAGATTTTTGTCATTTTTGTTGTTTTTTTTAACGCGTAATGGCGGCGATCTGCGATTTTTTTGCGGGACTGCGACATTGCGGCGGACAGATCGGACCCTTGACTGACATTTTTGATACTTTTGGGGTTACCAGTGACATTACTACAGTAATCAGTGCTGTACATATGCACTGTTACTGTAAAATGACACTGGTAGTGAAAGGGTTCACTTTTTTTTTGAGAGGGAGGGGTGGTGTGTGTCCCTAGGGGCGTGATTCTAACTGTGATTGGCTGTGGCTTGAGCTGTAGGAACAGTGATCAACGGTCCTACATAGTAGAACCGTATGATCAGTGTTTCTACACAGGGGAGAATGACAGGCGGCTTGTTTACATCAGCCGCCTGCCTTTCTCCCTCTCCACCCGACGATAGCGAGTGACCGGCGGACATCCTCAGAGCCTCACAGGCTAGTGACGTACCCATACGTCACTTTACCTGTGAGGGGCTGACCGCCGCAGTATATGTATTTGCGGCGGTCGGCAAGTGGTTAAAGGAGTAATATTTCAGGCTGTAAAAACTCCCACTGGGAGGGGCGAAACGCGCCGACGCAATTTCCGGCTGACGGCATCATCCATTACGTCACTTCCGGGATCGGGTGGAACGCAAACAAGGAAGTGCACCCTTAGCGTTACCACGAGACCTGGATGTCTTCTCGCCACCCTACACTACTAGCGTTTTTTATCTACTACTCTGTAAGTGCTATTCTTTATTTATATTAAAGCATATCAAATGTATTACGCTATGGAGATTCTTTTCTTTTATCTGCTTGGATAAATGTCCACCGGGGATATCCATAATTACCTAGTCCATCTATCGCTGGAGGAATAACCAGGACTCCAAGTGCCTAACCTCACCAGGATACACAGTGCCCAACACTACCAGGCCCAAAATCCGAGTGACCCACATGCAATATTGCTAAGGGGTCCATAGAGTCTGGTAAGTGGGGTATCCATTGGGGGTGCACATTCACTGTTCGCACATACATCCACAGATTGACACTTTTTGGAGCAAGCACAGAGCATGTTATAAACTGTTTCACTGGACACTTGCTGAGTTATAATTTTTCATTTCTGGGGCATTTTTATTGTTTCACTGGGCACTTGTTGATTTGATCATTGATTATTAATTCATCATATCTTTTGTAAATCATTTTTTCACAAGTGTTGTTTTCACTGGATACTTGCTGATTTCAATTTTTGGGGTATTCACCATCCATTGCCTTGGAAAATCATTTGATGTTTGCACATGTGTTGCACATTATTATCTCACTATTTACACATTGAATTAAGTATTTTGTTTTATTTATATATTTTTTCCCATATCCTTTGGGATTAGAATTTTGTATCTACACATTTATTGTTTTCCATACCACTTTTTTGCGCTGTGTTTTTGAGTTGTCTGTTACAATATCACATGTTGATGAGCAGCTGCAATTAAAGGTATTTTGAATCCGTAGAGCAGGGAAACGCAGTTTGTTACAATACTTCAGGCTTATATTGTACAGCGGGACCACCTTTTCACCTGGCTACATTTACATTAATGCAGTAAAGCAGGGCTTGACAAATTTGCTTTGAATCTAGAAGCCAGCTAACAAAAGTTTGCCAGTTTTTTTTTTTAACTACAGTCAGGTCCATAAATATTGGGACATCGACACAATTCTAATCTTTTTGGCTCTATACACCACCACAATGGATTTGAAATGAAACAAACAAGATGTGCTTTAACTGCAGACTTTCAGCTTTATTTTGAGGGTATTTACATCCAAATCAGGTGAACGGTGTAGGAATTACAACAGTTTGTATATGTGCCTCCCACTTTTTAAGGGACCAAAAGTAATGGGACAGATAAACAATCATAAATCCAACTTTCACTTTTTAATACTTGGTTGCAAATCCTTTGCAGTCAATTACAGCCTGAAGTCTGGAACGCATAGACATCACCAGACGCTGGGTTTCATCCCTGGTGATGCTCTGCCAGGCCTCTACTGCAACTGTCTTCAGTTCCTGCTTGTTCTAGGGGCATTTTCCCTTCAGTTTTGTCTTCAGCAAGTGAAATGCATGCTCAATCGGATTCAGGTCAGGTGATTGACTTGGCCATTGCATAACATTCCACTTCTTTCCCTTAAAAAACTCTTTGGTTGCTTTCGCAGTATGCTTCGGGTCATTGTCCATCTGCACTGTGAAGGGCCGTCCAATGAGTTCTGAAGCATTTGGCTGAATATGAACAGATAATATTGCCCGAAACACTTCAGAATTCATCCTGCTGCTTTTGTCAGCAGTCACATCATCAATAAATACAAGAGAACCAGTTCCATTGGTAGCCATACATGCCCACGCCATGACACTACCACCACCATGCTTCACAGATGAGGTGGTATGCTTTGGATCATGAGCAGTTCCTTTCCTTCTCCATACTCTTCTCTTCCCATCACTCTGGTACAAGTTGTTCTTGGTCTCATCTGTCCATAGGATGTTGTTCCAGAACTGTGAAGGCTTTTTTAGATGTTGTTTGGCAAACTCTAAACTGGCCTTCCTGTTTTTGAGGCTCACCAATGGTTTACATCTTGTGGTGAACCCTCTGTATTCACTCTGGTGAAGTCTTCTCTTGATTGTTGACTTTGACACACATACACCTACCTCCTGGAGAGTGATCTTGATCTGGCTAACTGTTGTGAAGGGTGTTTTCTTCACCAGGGAAAGAATTCTCCGGTCATCCACCACAGTTGTTTTCCATGGTCTTCTGGGTCTTTTGGTGTTGCTGAGCTCACCGGTGCGTTCTTTCTTTTTAAGGATGTTCCAAACAGTTGATTTTGCCACACCTAATGTTTTTGCTATCTCTCTGATGGGTTGTTTTGTTTTTTCAGCCTAATGATGGCTTGCTTCACTGATAGTGACAGCCCTTTGGATCTCATATTGAGAGTTGACAGCAACAGATTCCAAATGCAAAATAGCCCTGGACTGCATGTCCCGGGAGTGGGGCTATATAAATAATCCATCCCTGCAACAGTGAATAGGCTGACAAAAGCCCAGGCGCCAGGATGCAATTTCTAGTTGCCATGGGGTTTGTCGAGCCCTGCATTAAGAAAAATAAAGAATCTAGATTTTTAGCACCACTTTAAGCTGGCTGTACACTTTTCGATTTCTCAAGGAACGTTCATACAAAAATTCTCGATGAATGTTAATTTCAAATTTTTTTTCAGTTTTTAACATTCCACTTTGGAATGCATGGACTTTCCCAAATGAAAACCACTTACTGTTAGAAAAATTCTCCATCTTGTTCCTTCGAAGAGGGAGAGGGCCAGAGAGAAGTGTGGGGGGTGGGTGGAGTTCTGCAGTCCAGCAGGTAGGGCTGACAACACCGGTCAAGGCTTTAGGACAGTAGAGGCCCCATGTTGTCAGCACAAATAGGAAGTTTAATGCATTTATTAGGATAAAACATGGGGAAATGTGCTTGTACTGCAGACATGTACTGTATACGTTTATTATTATTACAATAATGTATTTGTTTATTTTTTAATATTATTAAAAGAATGTAATATTATTTTATATATTATTATTATTATTAATAATTATTAACAACAAAGTAATAATAATCATCATCATCAATATGTATTTTTAATATACTGTATTATTATTTAACCATGAAACTTCTAATAATTGATACAGAACGCTCTCCTGGATTTCCATGCTTAATCAGCCCAGAAAAATTAAAACAATTGCATTAATAACACCTATCCCTCATGTGATGGCGTTTTGTCTTCCTACCTGTGTCTTTCTCTGTAATGACTGCATCCATTGTAACAGTGTAACCGCCTCCATCATTAGGGATTATCACATCGCTGGTGTTGACCATGGTGGTGAGGCAGCCAGTAATGTCTGTCTGGATGGATAGATAGATAGATAGATAGATAGATAGATAGATAGATAGATAGATAGATAGATAGATAGATAGATAGATAGATAGATAGATAGATAGATAGATAGATAGATAGATAGATAGATAGATAGATAGATAGATAGATAGATAGATAGATAGATAGATAGATAGATAGATAGATAGATAACAGCAAAAAAAAAAAAAACACTGAGCTTACAAAAAGAGTTTAATTACTTGACCTCCGGAAGGTTTACCCCCCTTCATGACCAGGCCATTTTTAGGATTCGGCACTCCGTTACTTTAACTGAAAATTGCACGGTCATGCGACACTGTGCCCAAATACCATTTTTGTCTTTTTTTCCCCATAACTAGAGCTTTCTTTTGGTGGTATTTGATCACCTGTGCGTTTTTTTTTTTTGCTTTTTTTTTGTGCTATAAACAAAAAAAAAAAAAACACAATTAAAAAAAAAAAAATATATATATATATATTTTTTTTTTTTTTTTTACTTTCTGCTATAAAACATGTCCAATAAAAAAAATAAAAAATCTAATTTTTTAATAAATTTAGGCTTTTTTTGCTACATATTTATGGGGAAAAAAATTTCCAATAGGCATATATTGATTGGTTTGCGCAAAAGTTATATTGTCTACAAACTATGGGATATTTTTATAGAATTTTAATTTTATCTATTTATTTTTTTACTAGTAATGGCGGCAACCAGCGACTTATAGCGGGACTGTAATATTGCAGCGGACAAATCGGACACTAACTGACACTTTTGACACTATGTGGGAACCAGTGACACTAATAGAGTGATCAGTGCTAAAAATATGCGCTGTCACTGTACTAATGACATTGGCAGGGAAGGGGTTCACATCAGGGGAAATCAAAGGGTTAACTGTGTTCCTAGCCAGTGTTTTTGTACAGTTTTACTAGGTGAAGGAATCGATCATTTTCCCTGCTTTGCAGGAACACAGGATCCATGCCTTCCCTACTGACAGAACAGCAATCTGCCTTGTTTACCTATGCAGACTGCCGTTCTGCCTCTGTACTGAATGATCGGTGGGTGACGGTGGAAATTGAGTCCACGGTACCTGCTGATCAGCTTCCACTGTGTATAATCACAGCAGGAGCGAGCCCCCAGCGGCGCACATTCACGCCCACTACCCAGAAGTGCAGGATCAGATATATGTATGTGATCCGGTGCACAGAGGCCACCCTGTAGCAGTAAAACTGCTATAGGGCAATCGGCAAGTGGTAATTGACAGCAGGTAGAGCCTATGACCGGTGTCTCCTGTAAGACCAGGAAGTGAGGGGAGCGGTGCTGGAGCCAGTGGTGTATTTTGGTTTTGGGCTGCCCTAGGCAAGACTAAAATTGGGCGCCATCCTCCTATGTAAATTTGTCCCACTCCTTTTTTAATGGATGTGACTCCCTCCAAACTTGAAGGACTACAAGCCCCAGCATGAACCCCTGAGATCTCATGAGAGGGGGGGTGAGAGGGGGTGGGAGAGAGGGGGTGGGAGAGAGGGGGGTGGGTGAGAGGGGGTGGGAGAGAGGGGGGATGAGAGAGAGAGAGGGGGTGAGGGGGGATGAAAGAGAGGAGGGTGAGCGAGATGTGGGGTTGAGAGAGAGAGGGGGGGATCAAAGAGTGAGAGAGAGAGGGGATGAGAGAGGGGGGGGATGATAGAGAGAGAGAGGGATGAGAGAGAGAGAGAGAGAGGGGGGGTGAGGGGGGGTGAAAGAGAGGAGGGTGAGAGAGTTGGGGGGTTGAGAGAGATAGGGGGGATCAAAGAGTAAGAGAGAGAGGGGATGATAGAGAGAGGGGGTAGAGAGGGGGAGATGAGAGAGAGGGGGGTGAGAGAGAGAGAGAGAGGGGGTGTGAGAGGGAGAGAGGAGGGGTGAGTGAGAGAGAGAAGGGGATGAGAGAGGCAGCTCTAGCAACCAGTGGCCAATAGAGTCTCAGGTGGAGGGGGGGGGGCAAATCTTTTGCTGCCCCCCTGCAAAGTGCCGCCCTAGGCCTGGGCCTTGCTGGCCTAGGCCAAAATACAGCACTGGCTGGAGCCAAGACAAAGCTGGAGCGGTGACAGGAGCCAGGCAAGTGTTTAGGGATGGGGGTGGGTAGGACAGGTAGTGGGGCATTTCTTTACTTTTGGACTCGTTTACACAGGAACATGGTGCGGAAAGCCTGAAATCTGCTGCAGGTATCAATATAATCCAATAAACACCCAAAGTGCGGATCCCAAACGCAGCGCATTCGCCTGCACCGGATCACATGGTACCGCAGTACCTGCAGTGCATTTTTGCAATATTTTTGATAAAATCCAGTAGGATTTCAGCCCTTTCAAATGATTGGGCTGAAAATCGCACCGCACATACTTGCTAACTGTCCTGTTTTTGCCGGGACAGTCCCGGCAAATAGAAGCCTGTCCCGGGTAATTTACATTGTACCTTGCACTTTATTTATATTTCCATATTCCATTTTTTGTATGGTCACACCTGAGCACATTGGACACTTTAGAATTGCAGGGAATTGTGATGAGAATTTTATACTTTAGGCAGAAGTAGTGCAGCTGAATTGGAGAATTATTCCAACTCTGATACTGTGGATTCAAGTTTAAAATTCCCTTTTCAATGTCCTGTTATTCTCTCTTTATTGAGTAGACCCTATAATCTGATGATAAGTAGGCAGAGATTAATTATGTGGAGTGGGCGGAGCTTCATGGAAGTGGGTGTGGTAAGTAAGTAATATCTGTGCTGCAAAGTGTCCCTGGAAATTTTTTCCAAATGTTGGCAACTATGACCGCACTGAGTTGCACAGGATTCGCACAGGAATGCGGAGGCTGCAGTGTACCAGTCGCTCCACTGGGGGGAGCCTGCTGGAGCTCAGATTGAGGGAAGTATACCTCCCTATTGGGGCACTCCTGGAAATAACAAGCATTTAACCCTTGCAGCATGTGACAACCACACTGCAAGGAGGGTATTTTTTTTGTCCTGCCCAGAGTTGGGCTTTAAAGTCTATCTAAACCCAAGAACAAAAACGTTATATATTGCGACATGCCAGCCTACCAGCCTTTAGATGGGTGGCTGCTTTAGGTTTATTTTTTGTTTTAATTTTTGTGGGCTTATTTTTGTACTTTTTCCTTTTTATTCACACCTGGTGATCGTGTCAGTACCACCCTTCCGATGCTGGGGTGACAACGCTTACTAACTGCACTTTATCTATGATGAAGCAGCATTGTCACCCCAAGACTACAAACATCTCCCCTGCTTCTATTTTCTATAACACAGTGGTGGGGTTCTGTAGTCCTCAGAAACAGCTGGAAACAATGTGACTGACGAGACTGCAGCCCAGGAAGTTATCAGCTCATAGGATTTCCGATAGGAACATCAAGGTTTTTTTTTTTTTTTGCACCTATTATTAACCACTTGCCGACCAGCTGCCGCAGTTATACGTTGGCAGGTCGGCAGGTTCCCACGAATCGCGGGAGCGATCCTGGGGGCGCACGCGCCCACTCGCCAGCGAGGAAGTCCATCCACGTGGCCGGCGGCCTGGGATCGCTCCCCGTGAAGAGAGAACGGCGGTATTGTTGTGGGGGGTCTATTGTTGCTGGAGGGGAACGGTTGTTTCTGGCTGCAGGGGATATATTTTACATGTTATCATAAATAAATTCCATACAAATTACTTAGCACCGTAGATTGATACTTGGTTCTGTATTCTCTAAAAGGGCTGGTTCTGGGAGGTGGGTAAGGGAAGGAATCAAGAGATGGCGCCTAGAGGTTGGTAGAGGGCGGAGACAAGGGGTGACTTCAAAGGTGGAGTTCCTACACCTATTCTCTGTGAAAAAAACACTCTGATATACAGTATAATAGAACATAAGGGACCAAACAAGGAAAGTTAATTGTTACAATTTATCCTGCTTACCAAACATTTTGTTGATTTTTTTAATTTTACCAACACTACAGATTTTTTATTTTATGGAATCTATAGAGGAAAACATGTATATAAAGTGGATCTTTTACAAAAACATTGTTTTGAATAGAGCAGATAAGGAGACTAGACATGGAAAACAGGCACCTGCTATTTAAGGTAAAGTGCCCCTTGAAATAGTTTTCACCTTCCAGGTTCCCCCTGTCTTGACCAAAGATCATTAAAGCCTAGAAGCACGAGTCAAATCAATATGGATTAAAAAACTTTACTGAAACTTTTTGTTTTTTTTCTTAAGTGGAAAAAAAAAAAAATAAAACCACTTTGATTGGCTCCTAATCATTAGTATGGCCCGGTTTAGTCACTTTGAATTTATTTTGTTATGTAACTGCCATCTAGTGGTCAGTTTATTCATTTAATTAAGCACAATTATTGATTTCTTTATTTGCTGAATGTTCACTATATTTGCACAATAGATTTTAAAATAGTATATTTGGTCTACCGCTACATTGAGCCCCGGTTCACACTAGGGCGACCTGTGAGGCGACCTGGTCGCCTCACAGGTCGCCGCAGGTCGCCTCCCATAGGAAAGCTGCTGACCCGTTCTAATAGGAGCGACACAAGTCGCTCCGACCTAGAAAAAGGGTCCGGAGCTTCTTTGGGGCGACCAGGAGGCGACCGCCATAAACTTCAATGTTATGAAGTCCGTGGCGGCCGCTCCGAGGTCGCGGCGCGCTGCTCGCACCGCGATCTCGGAGGTCGCCCCTGCAAGTAGCGTCGCTCATAAGTGAACCGGCGCTTATACATATTATTTTTATAACATATGCCATTGGTAGCTTATGACTACATGAGTTTAGGTTTACAGTATATATTTGCACTTTAACACACGTTTTTTGCACTTTATCATACATTTTCCAGCGTGCAGGACTGTTTCTATATTTTTTGTCATTCTTTTCTTTTTTTACACAATACCAAACTAGGTCAACTAGTTGGTAGTGTTTGTCTTTAGGTCTTAGTATAATCTCCACACCAAATACAGAGATAGTATCATACTTTGCACTGGCACTTTAAAGCATTATAATTTGACTAAATTAGTCCATCCAAAGAATTATTTTTGCTAGAGTGGGGTCTAAATAGAATTTGCGCAAGTTTTACTTTCTGTTCTTTACAATGAATAAATAGCCCAATAACATTTTTCTACATGACCTGGAACTTTATAAAAAAACATTTTATAAAATGTATTTTTTTAATAATTTTGCTTTTATATGTAATATGCAATGTAAAATGTTTACAGGAAAAGGGAGAGCCCCTTTAAAAGCGAGCTTACCTCTCCGATCACTTCGGAACAGACGATGTTGAAGAAACTCGTTGCTGTCCAATGACAAAATGTTACTGTAACATCTCCATTGACTCCTTTCCCATAAGTAAATCTGTAAAAAAGTAATGGACAGAAAAGTCTATTTCAGGACAACAATATGGTGCTTTCACCCAATGGGGTAAGATTTTGTTTTTGTCTATGATCTCATGGAGGAGAGATGTTTCCTGACATCTTGTCCCTGTGACAACCATAGAAGAAATAAGATCAGTTGCTGTCACTGCATTAATGCGAGGCGGGCCTTAGCGATGCTCCTGACCTATATCTGCATCGTTTTAGGATTGGCTGAAAATTGCACGAACAAGCAGGTATGGAAGTGTTTCTAATAATAGGTGATATCGTTGTGGACTAAAGGCATTACACACCTTCCTACCTGCACCCTGTGTTTTTCACCTGCATAAGATGTGCATTGATCATGTAGTTTCATGGTGCCATTTGTTGCCCTGTACACACAGCCTATAGTAGAGTAAATTTTCACATTCCGGTGTCAGTTTCTGTTTGTGTTCAAACATGAGGTATGCAGGATGGCACTGCACAGGTTAATGCATGGCCTCTGTCTTTAGTCTAAGAACTGACACTTTCTGTGAAGAAACTATATATCCAACAATCTATGGGGCGCTCGGTCTAGTGCATGGGTGTCCAACTTGCGGGCCCTCCAGCTGTTGCAGAACTACAAGCCCCATCATGCGTCTGCCTTTGGGAACCAAGTTCCATCATGCCTCTGTCTTTGAAAGCCAAGTTCCATCATGCCTCTGTCTTTGAAAGCGAAGTTCCATCATGCCTCTGCCTTTGAAAGCCAATTTCCATCATGCCTCTGCCTTTTGAAGCCAAGTTCCATCATGCCTCTGCCTTTTGAAGCCAAGTTCCATCATACCTCTGAGTTTGGGAGCCAAGTTCCATTATGTCTCTGCCTTTAGGAGCCAAGTTCCATCATGCCTCTGCCTTTAGGTGCCAAGTTCCATCATGGCTCTGCCTTTAAGAGCCAAGTTCCATCATGCCTCTGCCTTTAGGAACCAAGTTCCATCATGCCTCTGCCTTTAAGAGCCAAGTTCCATCATGCCTCTGCCTTTAGGAACCAAGTTCCATCATGCCTCTGCCTTTAGGTGCCAAGTTCCATCATGGCTCTGCCTTTAAGAGCCAAGTTCCATCATGCCTCTGCCTTTAGGAACCAAGTTCCATCATGCCTCTGCCTTTGGGAGCCAAGTTCCATCATGCCTCTGCCTTTAGGAACCAAGTTCCATCATGCCTCTGCCTTTAAGAGCCAAGTTCCATCATGCCTCTGCCTTTAAGAGCCAAGTTCCATCATGCCTCTGCCTTTAAGAGCCAAGTTCCATCATGCCTCTGCCTTTAAGAACCAAGTTCCATCATGCCTCTGCCTTTGGGAGCCAAGTTCCATCATGCCTCTGCCTTTGGGAGCCAAGTTCCATCATGCCTCTGCCTTTGGGAGCCAAGTTCCATCATGCAAACTGAGACAACAGTGCTACTACCCATACAGATCACCGATATAAGAGCTCCCGGGTGCCCAATCCACAGCCGTTGTTCTGAGTGCAAATATAGAAAGAGGATCTGCACACCAGTAGTTGCTCTTAAAAAATCTTCATCTTTATTCAGGAACCACACAACATAACTGCTGATGAAAACAGTTGACATGTTTTGGCCTATGAGTCCTTAGTCATAACTACATTTAGACACAAAACTTCCAAATTTATAGTGGCTCTACATATCACAGGCTCCATCCATCAATTGTCCTAATTGGTTATAGAGAATTAACAAGAGGCAAAATGCCTTTGGGAGCCAAGTTTCATCAAGTCTCTGCCTTAAGAAGCCAAGTTCCATCATGCCTCTGCCTTTGGGAGTGATTCCTGCAACTGTTAGCCTTGCCATGTCTCATGGGACTTTCTTTGCAATGCCTCATGGGTCCTGTAGTTTTGCAACAGATGGAGTGCCACAGGTTGGACACCCATGGTCTAGTGCTCTGCAGTGCTCTGCAGGTGAGATCTACACAGTAATTAGATCTGACACAGACACAAGCAATGAAGGGAAGAGATATGTTTTCATCACATTACCACTCCCACATTTGTAATGAAACACATAAGAAATAGCAAGGCGCTGATGCTGATGCTGTGTGACCTGAAACAAGAAGCTGCTTGTCCCTTTGGCAAACAGGGACAAGCTAGGTGAATAAATACATGGACATAGGTAAATCGATCAGCCATGACACTACAAACTGCAGCCCCAACACGTGAGCCCATAGAAACATAGGAAAGTGATGGCCAGTGCTGGTACAAGGATTTTTGACTCCCTAGGCGAAACCTAATTTTGCGCAGCGCCCCCCCCCCTCCTCCTTGGCTTTGTGGCAACGTTGGTGGTGGGATTGGATGGGTGGCAGCAGTGATGGGATCAGTGGCAGCTGTGGGGGGGGGGGGGGGGGATGGGATGAGTGACAGAGGTGGTGGTGATGGGATGAGATGGGATGGGATGAGTGGCAGCTGTAGTGGTGAGAGGATGAGATTAGTGGCAGCGGTGGTGGGGGGGATGGTATTATTGGCAGCAGTGGTGGGGGAGGGGGGAATGGGATCAGTTGTGGGGGGATGTGATAATTCGTAGCAGTGGTGGGGGAAGCAGGAGTGGGATCAGCGGTAGTGGGATGGGATGAGTGGAAGCAGTGATGGGATGGGATGAGTGGCAGCGGTGGTGGGATGGGATGAGCGGCAGCGGTGGTGGGATGGGATAAGTGGCAGCGGTGATGGGTGGGATGGGATTAGAGGCAGCGGCGGTGGGGGGATGGGAAGAGTGGCTGTGGTGGTGGGATGGGATGGTAATGGGTGGAAGTGTTGGCAGGGGATGGGATGGGATGGGATGAGTGGCATTGGTGATAGGATGGGATGAGTAGCAGCTGTGGTGGGATGAGATGGTAGGGAAGGAAGGGATGGGATGTGAAGGGCAACGGTGGTGGGAATCGGATTAGTGGCAGCGGTGATAAGATGGGATGGGATCGGTGACAGCTGTGGTGGATTGGGATGGGTGGCAGCAGTGGTTGTATGGGATGAATGGCAATGGTGGTGGGATGGGATCAGGGACAACTGTGGTGGGATGGGATGAGTGGCAGCTGTGATTGGATGGGATGAGTGGCAGCTGTGATGGGATGGGATAGGATGAATAGTAGCTGTAGTGGAATGGGAAGGGATGGGATGAGTGGCAGTGGTGGTGGGGGGATGGGATGAGTGTCAGCGGTGATGAGATGGGATGAGTTGTAGCAAGGATGGGATGGCCTGCCCCCCTAGTTTCGGCCCTGACGGCGTCCCCGACTGGTGTGCACTCTAGTCCGGCGTCTACCTTGCCTATAGGTAACGCTGGCCCTGGTGATGGCAGAAAAAGGCAGAGTAGTCCATCAAGTTTTTTTTTTTCTTTTATCACAGAGGACAAGGAGCGCACTTTACGTCTGGAGGAAAAGAGATTTCATCTCCAAATAAGGAAAGGTTTCTTCACAGTAATAGCTGTGAAAATGTGGAATAGACTCCCTCCAGAGGTGGTTCTGGCCAGCTCACTAGATTGCTTTAAAAAAGGCCCGTATTCTTTCCTGGGTGTACATAATATAACTGGGTACTAATATTTATAGGTAACGTTGATCCAGGGAATATCCGATTGAATCTCAGGGGATCAGGAAGGAATTTTTTCCACCTGCTGGAGTAAATTGGATCATGCTTTGCTGGGAATTTTGCCTTCCTCTGGAACAACTGTGGGCCAAGGATTGTGTATATGGGATTGTATGATTTCTTTTTTTTTTTTTATTAGTTGAACTAGATGGACTTGTGTTTTTTTCAACCTGACTAACTATGTAACTACCATTTCAGAAAAAAAATACTTTCTAAGATTAGTTTTGAACTTTCCTCCAGTTAGTTTGAGGTCATGCCCCCGTGTTCTTGATTTTGGTTTAATTTTAACCACTTGCCGAGCAGCCACCGTAGTTTTACTGTGTCAGGTTGTCTCTATTGCGTGAAACGACGTACCTGTACGTCGTTTCGTGCAATAGCCAGTGGGGGGCGCCAGAGGGGGAGCCAATTAGCAGGTCAGGCTGACGCGATGTCCGCCGGCCACCCACGATCACTCCCCATGGAGACCGAACTGCGGTCTGCCTATGTAAACACGGCAGACCGCCGTTCTGTCACAGATGAACTCAGGGATTCTGTGTTCCTGTTATTTAGGAACACGGATCTCTATGTTCATCTAGTGAGTCCATCCCCCACACAGTTAGAAAGCACTTTCTAGGGACACACCTAATCCTTTGATTGCCCCTGGTGTTAACCCCTTCACTGCCAGTGACAGTGCATATTTTTAGCACTAATTACTGTATTAGTGTCACTGGTCCCCAAAAAGTGTCAAAAGTGTCAAGTGTTCGACCTGTCCGCCGCAATGTTGCAGTCCCGCTAAAAATCACTGCTCGCCGCCATTTCTAGTAAAAAAATAAATAAATTTAAAAAATGCCATAAATCTTTCCCCTAGTTTGTAGACGCGAGAACTTTTGCGTAAACCAATCAATATACACTTATTGGGATTTTTTTTTTACCAAAAAAATGTAGCAGAATACATATTGGCCTAAAATGATGAAAAAAAAATTGATTTTTTTTATTGGCTGTGTTTTATAGTAGAAAGTAAAAAATAATATTGTTTATTTTTTTTATTTCGAAATTTTCGCTCTTTTTTTGTTTATAGCGCAAAAAATAAAAACCGCAGAGGTGATCAAATACCACCAAAAGAAAGCTCTATTTGTGGGGAAAAAAAGGACATTAATTTTATTTGGGTACAGCGTCACACGACCGCGTAATTGTCAGCTAAAATAGTGCAGTGCCGAATCACAAAAAATGGCCTGGGCATTAACCACTTTAAGACCGGAAGATTTTGTTGCTCAATGACCAGGCCACTTTTTTCAACTTGGCACTGCGCGACTTTAACGGACAATTGCGCGGTCATGCAGTGCTGTAACCAAACTAAATTTACGTCCTTTTTTCCCAATAAACAGAGCTTTCTTTTGGTGGTATTTGATCACCTCTGCGCTTTTTATTTTTTGCGATATTAATAAAAAAAAGAGCGAACATTTTGGGGAAAATTTACATTTTCTAATTTGACTGTTAAAAAATATCCAATATATTACATTTTTGTCATATATTTAGGCCAAAATGTATTTAGCTACATGTCTTTGACAAAAAAATTCTCAATGAGTGTATATTTATCCACTTTAAGACCAGAAGATTTTACCCCCTTCCTGACCAGGCCATATTTTGTGATTCGGCACTGCGTTATTTTAACGGACAATTGCGCGGTCCTGCGACGCTGTACCCAAACAAAATTGATGTCTTTTTTTTCCCACAAACAGAGCTTTCTTTTGGTGGTATTTGATCACCTGTTTGATTTTTTTTTTTTTTTTTTTTGCGCTATAAACAAATATTGATCGACAGTTCTGAAAAAAATATATATATTTTTCACTTTCTTCTATATAACATTCCCAAAAAAAAAATATTTAAAAATCCAAATTTTTTAACATTTTAGGCCAATTTGTTTTCTGCTACATATTTTTGGTAAAAAAAATCACAATAAGCGTATTTTGATCGGTTTGCGCAAAAGTTATCGCGTCTACTAACTACGGGAAAGATTTATGTCATTTTTTATTGTTTTTTTTTTTACTAGCAATGGCGGCGATCTGCAATTTTTTGCGGGAGTGCGACATTGCGGGGGACAGATCTGACCCCTGACTGACATTTTTGACACTTTTGGGGGGACCAGTGACATTACTACAGTAATCAGTGCTAAAAATATGCACTGTTACTGTAATAATGACACTGGCAGGGAAGGGGTTAACACTGTTGGTGATCAAGGGGTTAAATGTATGCCTCATGCTTACTGACGTGTGTGGGGGATATGTTTTTTAAGAATTACACTAACACCTCAATAAAACAACAAAAACATATGAAAGTGTACAATGCTTTTACCTGACACTAAGGGGTCTACATAAAACAAACACAGTGTGTGAATATCTCAAGTATTTGCCTTGCATCATAAAAAATCACTATAATTTGCTTAATACATTTGTTTACTCTGATCTTCAGCCCCTACCAGTGCACATAATGAAGTAATTTCCTCATTATCTTGGTATTTCTGGAATATACCACATTATGGCCACTAGATGGAGCTAACAGTCAAAGGTAATAAATGTATTAGGAAAATGACCATGAATATTGATGATGGCTGTGTTAAGACAGCCGCAGAGTGATGTGTTTTTTTTTTTTTTTTTTTACATAAAAAGACCCTGCTCTTTAAATATTGCTCTATACCCCCATTTAAGAAGCTCTTAGTGTTGTAAATTTATTATATTTTATTTATATTTTATATGTACAGTATCTCACAAAAGTGAGTACACCCCTCACATTTTATTATATTATATCTTTTCATGTGACAACACTGAAGAAATGACACTTTGCTACAATGTAAAGTAGTGAGTGTACAGCTTGTATAACAGTGTAAATTTACCGTCCCCTCAAAATAGCTCAACACACAGCCATTAATGTCTAAACCACTGGCAACAAAAGTGAGTACACCCCTAAGGGCTCTTTCACACATCTTGTCCGTCGGACGGACTCCATTTATCTCAGGGGGGGATCGATCCGCTGATCCCCCGATGAGCAGGAGGATGACGGCTGTGTCTCCGCGCTGTGTGCGGAGACACAGCTGTCAGGTCCCCATGCAACTCTATGGGGGAATCGGATGGGAACGGACTGTCGGTCCGTTCTCATTAGATCCCATACGATCCAATCCGCTGGACGGATGGAAAATAGGGTTTCCATCCATCCAGATTTGACGGATCGGATGTCAGCGGACGGGTCTCCGCTGACATCCGATGCCCCATAGAGAAGCATGGGGTGACCGTTCAGATCCGGCAAAAAAACTGAAAAACTGTGTGAAAGGGGCCTTAGTGGAAATGTCCAAATTGGGCCCAATTAGCCATTTTCCCTCCCCGGTGTCATGTGACTTGTTAGTGTTACAAGGTCTCAGGTGTGAATGGGGAGCAGGTGTGTTAAATTTCGTTAAATGTTATCACATGCCTGACAAAGGGGTCCGGCTTGGCTCTGAAAAAACGTTGCGCTTATCCTGATTTGATGTGATCCCTTTGCAATAAAAGTTTCTTTGGACTGCTGTGCAAGATCCATGGTGTGCTGGCGAACATCTATGTTTATCTGTGATGGATCCAATGTCCAGCTGGTGATCGCTGCGGCACCCACAACAGATGTACCTATACCCAGGAAGGTGTGAGATGGGAATATGAACTATTTTAAATTTGGTGTTATCGCTCTCACTCTCTCATACTGGTCACTGGAAGTTCAACATGGCACCTCATGGCAAAGAACTCTGAGGATCTGAAAAAAATAATTGTTGCTCTACATAAAGATAGCCTAGGCTATAAGAAGATTGCCAAGACCCTGAAACTGAGCTGCAGCATGGTGGCCAAGACCATACAGAGGTTTAACAAGACAGGTTCCACTCATGGTCGACCAAAGAAGTTCAGTGCATGCGCTCAGCGTCATATCCAGAGGTTGTCTTTGGGAAATAGACGTATGAGTGCTGCCAGCATTGCTGCAGAGGTTGAAGGGGTGGGGGGTCAGCCTGTCAGTGCTCAGACCATACACCACACACTGCATCGGAGACTGGGCCACAGGGCAGTATTCCAACATGATAACGACCCCAAACACACCTCGAAGACGACCACTGCCTTGCTAAAGAAGCTGAGGGTAAAGGTGATGGACTGGCCATGCATGTCTCCAGACCTAAACCCTATTGAGCATCTGTGGTGCATCCTCAAACAGAAGGTGGAGAAGCGCAAGGTCTCTAACATCCACCAGCTCCATGATGTCATCATGTAGGAGTGGAAGAGGACTCCAGTGGCAACCTGTAACGCTCTGATGAACTCCATGCCCAAGAGGGTTAAGGCAGTGCTGGAAAAAAATGGTGGGCACACAAACAAAATATTGACACTTTGGGCCCAATTTGGAAATTTTCACTTAAGGGTGCAAATTTACACTGCTATACAAGCTATACACTAACTACTTTACATTGTAGCAAAGTGTCATTTCTTCAGTGTTGTCACATGAAAAGATATAATAAAATATTTACAAAAATGTGAGGGGTGTACTCACTTTTCTGAGATACTCTATATCTTATTTTATTTATATTATTTTATTTTATATTATAAATTCATTGGAATAGCCTTGTGATCAATGTGCCAATATACTATGTTAGATTGTGGTCTGTATTGTGTGATGTGTGTTGGAACACAGTTGTGTTGTAATTTAAGTCACATTAAAGAACCACTAAGACACCACCAGAGCCACCTGACTGGGCAGATAACAACTATTTTCTACATTTTATCTCAATGGTAATCTATTATCGGAGAAAATAAGTGGCAGTTTGTTGCACAAAAGCTTTCCTATCTGTCTGCCATGGATGATAGTAGAAATTACTTTATAACTGACTACCTCTCTGCTTTAAAGGTAATATATAATAAATGTATTTGGTTTATTTAAGTTTACACATAAAGTGACAGTTTATATCACTGTTTAAATGTACTACCAATGTTCACCATATATTTTATGAATACAGTAAAACCCTGGATTGTGAGTAACTTGGTTTGCGTGTGTTTTACAACACAAGCCAAATTTTTTTATAAATTTGCTGCAGGCATCACTCCGGTACATGCACTTTCCCGAAATATCTGTAACCTCCGGGGCCTATTCCGATATATCAGGGAAAGTGCATATCGGCCCTCGATATATCGACTTTGCTGATAATCGGTCGATCCCTAGTTTATCTAAGTTCATCTAAAGAAGATCAAGAACAAAACATGTAATATATTGCAGATTACTGCCCTTAGATGTTTTGGCTGCATTAGTTATTTCTTACACACAGTATAGGCATATATATTTCAAAGGCTAGATGCATAGAGGGACCCACAATCCAAGGAGCACCTTTGAGCTTTCAAGGGGCATAAATTACACATCTAATTTCCTGACTAACTATCATATTTCTTAAAGCCCTGGAGCACCATGACAGTGGAAACACCCACAAGATGACCATGTTTTAGAAAGCACACACCCTAAGGTATTTTCTGAAATGCATTATGAATCCTTTGAAAATGTAAATTTTACCCCGTTTTTGAAAAATTTATGAAAGAAAAGGAAAAAGGAAATGGTGTTTTTTTTTCACAAAGTTGTCAATAAATAAGATATTTCTAACACACAGCATAGGCATACTTAGAATTACACCCAAAATTGAATTCTGCTACTACTCTCGAGTATGGTAAACTATGTGTTTGAGACATTTTCACAGCCTAGCCGCATAGAGAGACCCAAAATCCAAGTAGCACCTTCAGGCCTTCTTGGGGCATAATTTACGCATCAAATTTCCTGACTACCTATCACACTTTTGAAGGCCCTTTAGCACCAGGACAGCAGAAACACCCACAAAAAGACCACATTTTGGAGAGTAAACACCCCAATGTATTTTTTTTTTTCTAGGCATGGTAAATCTTTTGAAGACTACATTTTTTTGCCACATATTTTTGGAAAATAAATAATTTTTTTTTACAAAAAGTTGCCAATTTACTATGATATTTTTCACACAAAGCACAGGCATACTTACAGTCACACCGTAAAACACATTAATTCTTCTACTCCTCACATGTGTGAGACTTTTTTACTGTCTGGACTGATTGTGTACCGGACATTGTATCTTGTGTATCACACAAATTATCCAATTGTATCCAAACAAATGCATTGCAATGGTCACCTCTATACGAGTGATCAGGGAATATAGCTTAGTGTAGCGTCATCTATAGCAGTATCCATTCATATAAGCCACGCAAGGCTAGCCTACTGGTATGTGACTCCCCCCCAGGAATGCCATATTCACTGGCCAAGTAGAACAGGAGGCTGGGAAAATAGGAAGCAAAAGAGTTCCTATGGTTCCAGAAGTGCATCTGTCCACAGGGGATGGCAGAAACTAGGGTCTCACAGGAACATAATCAATCAGACCTTCAGGTGGGTCACTTCAGGCATCAGGCAGAGATATGGTCAGCAAACAGGCAAATGATCGGTTCAGGGAGCAGGCAGAAACATGGTCAATAAACAGGTCAGGGTCAGTACAGGCGGCAGGCAGAGGCAACACTGCACTGGTGTGACAAACACTGTTGCTGGCTGCACTGGTCTGGTTACAGTGGGACTTGTATAGCAGCAATCTGGAACACTGATGCTGACTAACACTGGTCTGGTGGCACTGCAGTTGGTGTGGCGGTGATAAGGGTTACTGTTGCTGGCATACACTGGTCTGGTGGCACTGGGACTGGACTGGTGTAGCAGCAATCAGGAACACTGTTGCTGACTAACACTGGTCTGGTGGCACTGCAGCTGGTGTGGTGGTGATAAGGATTACTGTTGCTGGCATACACTGGTCTGGTGGCATTGGGACTGGGACTGGTGTGGGGACAATCAGGGACACTGTTGCTAGCTTACACTGATATGGTGACACTGCAGCTGGTGTGGCGGTGATCAGGAAAACTGTTGCTGGCTGCACTGGTCTGGTGTGGTGGCTGTGAATGGCTGCACTAATAGGGCTTGTTCATGAGTGGAGTTGGGGTAGCGGTAAAACCTTGTGGTTGAGCCGCAGTTTTACCCCCCCCCCCCTCGACTGCTACCCCCCCTTTTAACTTGCATAGTTGGTCAGGTTGAAAAAAGACACAAGTCCATCTGGCTCAACCAATAAAAAAAAAAAAAAAACAGTAAAGAAAACCCAACCATACAATCCCATATACACAATCCTATGCCCGCAGTTGATCCAGAGGAAGGCGAAAAACCTCCAGCAAAGCATGATCCAATTTTCTACAGCAGGGGAAAAAATTCCTTCCTGATCCCCCGAGAGGCAATCAGATATATCAGATCAACTTTACCTATAAATATTAGTACCCAGTTATATTATGTACACCTAGGAAAGAATCCAGGCCTTTTTAAAAGCAATCTACTGAGCTGGCCAGAACCACCTCTGGAGGGAGTCTATTCCACATGTTTACAGCTCTTGCGGCAAAGAAGCCTTTCTGTATTTGGAGACAAAATCTGTTATCCTCTAGACGTAAAGAGTGCCCCCTTGTCCTCTGTGTTGACCTTAAAGTGAACAACTCAATCCCAAGTTCACTATATTGACCCCTTATGTATTTATACATGGTGATCATATCCCCCTTAATCTCCTCTTCTCAAGAGAGAATAAATTCAGTTCCTCTAATCTTTCAGTGCCAAAAGCGGTAACCCCGAGCCACACTCGGGGTACCGCTAGGAAAATCGCTGGATCCTGGTAGAGAGGGTACTCACCTTGTCTCCGGGATCCAGCGATGTATCCCGGCGGTGTGTGGCGGCTAGATCTTCCTCCCGATGCTCTGAGCCCCGGCTTCCGTCTCCTGCAACGTGACGTTTGCAGGGGGGTGGAACCAGCGGCAAATTCAAACAGTAAAACACACCAAACACACTAATACATTGCCGAATAAAATAAATTCACATTAGCTTGCCCCCCAGTGCCCTTTCCTGCAGTTTTACTGTACTCTTTATGTATATATATATATATATATATATATATATATATATATATATATATATATATACGTATATATATATATATATACATATATACACATATATACATATATACACATATACATATATACAGTGGTGGGATTCAAAAATTTTAGTAACCAGTTCCGACTTTCCCAGCAGAATGACCAGCGTGCCCCCTTTCAATGCATAGTGACCAGCGTGCCCCCTTTCATTGCACAGTGAATAGCGTGCCCCCTTTAAATGCACAGTGACCAGTGTGCCCCCTTTTAATGCAGAATGACCAGTGTGCCCCCTTTCAATGCAGAGAGACCAGCGTGCCCCCTTTCAATGTACAGTGACCAGCGTGCCCCCTTTCAATGCACAGTGACCAGCGTGCCCCCTTTTAATGCAGAATGACCAGCGTGCCCCCTTTCAATGCACAGTGACCATCGTGCCCCCCTTTCAATGAAGAGAGACCAGCGTGCCCCCTTTCAATGTACAGTGACCAGCATGCCCCACTTTCAATGCACAGTGACCAGCGTGCCCCCCTTTCAATGCAGAGAGACCAACGTGCCCCCTTTCAATGCTCAGTGACCAGCATGACCCACTTTCAATGCACAGTGACCAGCGCTGCGTGCCCCCCTTTCAAGGCACAGTGACCAGCGTGCCCCCCTTTCAATGCACAGTGACCAGCGTGCCCCCCTTTCAATGCAGAGAGACCAGCGTGCCCCCCTTTCAATGCACAGTGACCACAGCATTGCCCCCAATCATTGCAGAGTGCCCACAGCATTGTCCCCAATCATTGCAGAGTGCCCACAGCATTGCCCCCAATCATTGCAGAGTGCCACAGAATTGCCCCCAATCATTGCAAAGTGCCCACAGCATTGCCCCCAATGATAATTGCAGAGTGCCACAGCATTGCCCCCAATCATTGCAGAGTGTCACAGCATTGCCCCCATTTATTGCAGAGTGCCCACAGCATTGTCCCCAATCATTGCAGAGTGCCCACAGCATTGCCCCCAATCATTGCAGAGTGCCACAGCATTGCCCCCAATCATTGCAAAGTGCCCACAGCATTGCCCCCAATGATCATTGCAGAGTGCCACAGCATTGCCCCCAATCATTGCAGAGTGTCTCAGTATTGCCCCCAATCATTGCAGAGTGCCCCAGCATTGCGCTCAATCATTGCAGAGTGCCACAGCATTGCCCCCAATCATTGCAGAGTGCCACAGCATTGCCCCAATCATTGCAGAGTGCCACAGCATTGCCCCCAATGATCATTGCAGAGTGCCCACAGCATTGCCCCCCAATGATCATTGCAGAGTGCCACAGCATTGCCCCCAATCATTGCAGAGTGTCACAGCATTGCCCCCATTCATTGCAGAGTGCCCACAGCATTGTCCCCAATCATTGCAGAGTGCCCACAGCATTGCCCCCAATCATTGCAGAGTGCCACAGCATTGCCCCCAATCATTGCAAAGTGCCCACAGCATTGCCCCCAATGATCATTGCAGAGTGCCACAGCATTGCCCCCAATCATTGCAGAGTGTCACAGCATTGCCCCCAATCATTGCAGAGTGCCCCAGCATTGCGCTCAATCATTGCAGAGTGCCACAGCATTGCCCCCAATCATTGCAGAGTGCCACAGCATTGCCCCCAATCATTGCAGAGTGCCACAGCATTGCCCCCAATCATTGCAGAGTGCCACAGCATTGCCCCCAATGATCATTGCAGAGTGCCCACAGCATTGCCCCCAATGATCATTGCAGAGTGCCACAGCATTGCCCCCAATCATTGCAGAGCGCCACAGCATTGCCCCCAATCATTGCAGAGCGCCACAGCATTGCCCCCCAATAATTGCAGAGTGCCACAGCATTGCCCCCAATAATTGCAGAGCGCCACAGCATTGCCCCCAATCATTGCAGAGTGCAACAGCATTGCCCCCAATCATTGCAGAGCGCCACAGCATTGCCCCCAATGATCATTGCAGAGCGCCCACAGCATTGCCCGGAATCATTGCAGAGTGATAGCATTCCCCCCGCGAGACCCGTTTACTTACCTCACGGACGGTCATCACAGCAGCTTCTCTTCAGTCCCGGCTCCCCGCGTCTCCTCAGTCCTCCCGCCTCCTCGGCCAATGGCACGGCGTTTGCCTTTCGGCCAATCAGGAAGCGGGAGGACCCGCTCCCTGATTGGCCAGGAGGAGGATCCTTGTGACAATAGCGAATTTTCATTCGCTATTGTCACAGAATGGGCGGGCTCGGCCTCGGGGCGCACTGCTCTTAGGGTGACCACATTTCCTAACTGCCATTCAGGGACACTTACTTTCCCAAGTGCATTTCGTCAAACTTATACGTGAGACTGGCAAAAACATATCTGTCTGTGCATTTTTCAGTATTTCTGCACACTTTAACTGGCTACATCTACATATACATTGCTTATATGTTGCCTGAGCCTCTCTCCATTTATCTTTTTTTTTATCTTACATTTCCATTTCCTGCCTCTAATTCCATGTAGTAACTAACTTACTACACGTTTTACAAGTCCAGCTTTCTAAGTTTCTAAGCAATAAATATTTGCTGCCCTGAACACAAAGGAAAGAATAGGCAGACATCCATTAAAAAGTTAAACTTACATTTTGTCCTCTTAAATGCTGATAATAACGGGCGTTGGATTACAGTCAGTCAGTTACAGCAGGCTGAGGCGCCGCACAGTAGAGATCCCGGCTCCGGCTGACGTCACCCTCGCCACGTGACTCGGCCGCGCACTGCGTGCAGCAAGGCAGGGGAGGAGCCACACACACTGGACAGTACTATGCAATGCCGATCTGATTCGGCGATCGCATAGTATAAGGAAGTGACTATCTGTCACAGCACAGCAGCAGTCGGCGGACGGTGGCTCACGGGCTCAGATCATTCCGGGACACTGCATTGTCCCGGAATGAGGGTGACCGGGACCCGGGACAGACTCTCCAAATGCGGGACTGTCCCGGGCGATCCGGGACACGTGGTCACCCTAACTGCTCTGCTGCTCCACGGCCGCCAGTTTAGAGGGATCAGCCGGTTCTGCGAACTTGCAGAAAGTTTGCAACCGGTTCCATAGAACCGGTGCGAACCGGCTGAATCCCACCACTGCATATATACACATATATATATATATATATATATATATATATATATATATATAGATATACACACGTATATCTATATATGTATACACACAGCATCTAAAATTGGAAAGAATCATACCGCCAGGGAGGTTAAAGAGTTATTGTAATCGTTTGATGAAGATTTTTTTATTTGTTTGTTCACTTTTCCGCATTCAAAAAAAAAAAATCAAAAATTTTAGATTCAACCGATTCTAAATTTATCGATTCGAAACGTTTTTAATCGGAAAAAAAAATCGGTAAATTCAAAGAAAATTTTAAAAAGACATAAAACGAGTTCTGAATATGAATTCCGAATACAAATCCCCAATACGAGTTTAACGAATCAATTAAATAACTAGATTAACGAATTGGAACAATACTAAAATAATTATTTTTTGTCATGCACATGTCTATTCTACACAGCCAATAAAAATCTCATATTTTCTGTAAGTGATTAATGAGCCATTTTAATTTCTCTGCTTCTATTGGTCAAACTCACCTGGCACACACTTTAAGTGGAAAATTTTGATCTGAAGTATATATTTTGGAAGGAGCTTCTATCGTTACATCAAAGCGGGGAAGAACTGAAAGAAAGAGAAACCTATTAGATGTATGCAACTCCATGGCTATTCAGCTACTGGGGTTCAGCCTGGAATCTTCACTCTCTGACTAGCAGAACAGACCTACCCAAATTCCTGCAGAGCATTGACAAGCTTTTGGGTTGCAACCCCTGTTGCTGATAAAGCTAATGTAACATGCTCAGAGAACCTCAGTAAGGGCCTATTCAGGATTTTAAAAAAAAAATTCTGTGTGGATGTCACAGTTGTTGTAAATAAATCCCAGTAATGTGTCTACTATGTATATTTCCTATAATCTACAGCTCCATCTAGTGTTCTGGGTTGGCATTAACCACTTGCCGACCAGGCTTTTTCTGGCACTTTTTGTTTACAAGTTTAAATCAGTATATTTTGATAGGAAATAGGAAATTTCTTAGAACCCCGAAACATTTAAAAACATTTTTTAGCAGAGACCCTAGGGCAGTGATGGCGAACCTTGACACCCCAGATGTTTTGGAACTATATTTCCCTTGATGATGATGTACTCTGCAGCGTAGTGGAGCATCATGGGAAATGTAGTTCCAAAACATCTGGGGTGCCAAGGATCACCATCACTGCCTTAGGGGATGAAATGGAAATCATTGGAATTTGTTATGTCACACAGTATTTGTGCAGCGATTTTTCAAACGCAATTTTTTGTGTAAAAAATTTTTTAGTGAATAAAAAAAAAACAGAATATTTACCCCAATTTTTTTGGAAAAATGTGAAAGATGATGTTACACCGAGTAAAAAGATATCGAAGATGTGATGCTTTAAAATTGCACATGCTCGTAGAATAGCGATAAACTACGGTACTTAAAGGGGAGTTCCACTCATAAGTCGAACTTCCGCTTATCTGTCTCCCCCCCCCCTCTGGTGCCACAATTGGCACCTTTCAGGGGGGAGGGGGAGAGAGCGGGTACCTGTTTTTGAAAGGTACCCTGTCCCCACTTCCTTTAGACCTCGCTGCGGCGAGGTTCGTCACAGGTTCAGCCCCCTACTCCTCCCTCTGCTTCGTGGCCAGGTACCGAGCACAGCGTGCTTCACGCATGCGCAGTAGGGACCCGGCCGTGAAGCCGCAAGGCTTCACTGCCGGGTTCCCTTACAGGCAATGGCAGCGGCAGCACCCGACAGCCGATGGAGACATCAGCTGCAGGGCTGACATCACTGGACTCCAGGACAGGTAAGTGTCCTAATATTAAATGTCAGCAGCTACAGTATGTGTACAGTATGTGTAGCTGCTGACTTTTAATTTTTGGGTTGGGGGGGGTGAACTCCGCTTTAAACATCTCCATAGGCGACGCTTTAAATGCCTTTACAGGTTAACTGTTTAGAATTACAGAGGAGGTCTAGGGCTAGAATTCTTGCTCTCACTCTGACGCTCACAGCGATACCTCACATGTGTGTTGCGAACACCGTTTACATATACATGCGCGACTTATGTATGCGTTTGCGTCTGCGCGCGAGCATGGAGGGATGGGGGCACTTTAAACTTTTTTTTTCTTTTTACACTGTCCCTTTAACTTTTTCTTTTTGATCACTTTTATTCCTATTAATAGTAATGTGAACATCCCTTGTAATAGAAATAAGGATGACAGGTCCTCTTTATGGAGAGATCTGGGGTCAAAAAGACCCCAAATCTCTTATTTACCTTTAAAAGCAAAAGAAAGAAAAACAAAATTAGATCTTTTGCTTTAAAAAAATAAAAAAATGATTTACTTCCAGCCTGGACCGGAAATGACATTGTGACATCCCTCCGATCTTCCAAAGCCATAGAGTCGATCAAAGAGTATCGCCTATGAGAGCAACCGGCCACACCATCAGATCATTTCTCGACCGAATCGGCAGAGGAATTAGTCCAAGAAGCACCAGCGAGCGTCCCCTCCTGCCGATTCGGAAAGCGTTCCAGCAGCTCATGAGCCACTGGGACCGCTTTCATAAGAAAGCCAGCCACCGGCTGCAAAAAACAGTACTGGGGTTATGGCTGATATCTTCAGCCATAATCCCGGTAAACCACTTGCAAACCTCAATGTATATATATATATATGTTTTGTGGTCAGCAAGTGGTTAAAGGGCAATATCAGGGAATAAAGTCATTCAGCAAGTGACTAATTCTGAATTCTAGGCAGAATAATCAGATAAAGCCCCATTGGGTAAGTAGGAGAGCAGTAGGAGCATACACCCTGAGCCTCTGCTCTATAACCCTTTTTTTCCCAATTACCTGCATCACCAATTCCATTCAAACCTCTAAGGCAGGTTTGATTCCAATAGGTGGCTTTGAGAAACTTTAATGGGGGGGGGGGGCAGATAATGGGAGTCAATGACACTATTCCTTGAATGGGCAAGGTGTCCATGTCTCCAAAATAACTCTATAATAGAAATGTTATGCCCCCCCCCCATATCTACTCAATAGAAATGTTATGCCCCCCCATATCTACTCAATAGAAATGTTATGCCCCCCCATATCTACTCAATAGAAATGTTATGCCCCCCCCCCCCATATCTACTCAATAGAAATATTATGCCCCCCCCATATCTACGCAATAGAAATGTTGTGCCCCCCCCCCATATCTACTCAATAGAAATGTTATGCCCCCCCCCCCATATCTACTCAATAGAAATGTTATGCCCCCCACATTTACTCAATAGAAATGTTATGCCCCCCACATTTACTCAATAACAATGTTATGCCCCACCATATCTACTCAATAGAAATGTTATATCCCCTATATACACTGCTCAAAAATATTAAAGGAACACTTTGAAAACACATCAGATCTCAAATGAGAAAAATCTCATGCCGGATATCCATACGGATATGGACTGGGTAATGTGTTAGAAAAGAAAGGATACCACATCATTTGATGGAAATGAAAATTATCTACCTACAGAGGGCTGAATTCAAAGACACCCGAAAATCAAAGTGGAAAAATGATGCAGCAGGCTCGTCCATTTTGGTGAAATTTCATTGCAGCAACTCAGAATGGTCCTCAGTGGATGTGTCGGCTGGTTGCTGGGGGTCTCCTGGTGGGACAGGAGACCCGGGCAGAGCCATGGAAGGCGGCGGAGGGGCATCCCCTCCTGTTCGCTGGGGTAACGGCCAAGCGGCTCCCGAGCCGCATCGGCCATTATCATCTGAAAGTCAACCTCCGGCTCTAAAAAATTGTACCAGGATGATGCCTTTAGCTGCAGGCATCACCCCGGTACAACCACTTCTCTGAGCCAACGTAGAGCTACGTCGGTTTGCTGGAAGTGGTTAAGTTGTTATGTTTTTATGTGTTATTTATTACTTTGGTTAATAAAAGGCAGCTTTGGCCATTAACTCCAGCTTGTTGTCCGAGTGATTAATAAAGGGTTGGAGGGTGTGGTTTAGGTCAAAGCGGAAGGAGACAAGACATCTTTAATACCCTAGTCATGAATTCTGCAAGCAGGCAGTTTGAAGCACAGACACTCACCCTTCTCTTCAACAATGAAGGTCTGTACTGGGGAATTCTCCACACTGATGGTGTAGGTGCCCAGAATGGGGTCAGATGTCAGGCTGAAGCTCAGGTCTGCGATGCACATTCTGGTGGTGACTTGGAGCCACTGAGCGATTCGGTTATTTAGGGGATCCTGAAAAATTAAGAAAAATCGAGGAACATCCAATGACATCACCATTGCTTGACCAGTAGAACTTGTGGAACAAAGTGATAAAATGAACTTAACCACTTGCCGTCTGCTCACTAGAGCTCTACTGCGGCAAAGTGGCTCTTGTAGGTCTGACAATGTAGACCTACGTCGGCAGACACTCCCCCTTCTTGGCGGCGCGCGCGCGCCACCGGAGGCTCGCTCCCGCTGTATTCAGTCACAGCGGGAGTCGGGCCAGGGGAGGAGTGGCGGTGATCGCTGCTGCTCTTCCCCGATCGTCGGGGAATCGAGTGTGGAGATCCGCCCGCTTGTGTAAACAAAGCGGGTGGATCTCCTAAGTGACAGGCAGGGTCAGATTGCAGGGTTCAGCATAGCTGAACCTGCGATCTGTCCCTGTGTCACTCAGTCACCTCCCCCCACACACGTTAGTAAGCACCAGGCATACATTAACCCCTCCATCTCCAATAAAATTAACCCCTTCCCTGCCAGTGTCATTTTTACAGTAACAGTGCATATATATAGCACTGATTACTGTAGTAATGTCACTGGTACCCCCAAAAGTGTCAACAATGTCAGTCAAGGGTCCGATCTGTCCGCCGCAATGTCGCAGTCCCGCAAAAAAAAATCGCAGATCGCCGCCATTACTCGTTAAAAAAATAACAACAAAAATGACAAAAATCTTTCCCTTAGCAATAACTTTTGTGCAAACCAATCAAAATACGCTTATTGTGATTTTTTTTTACCAAAAATATGAAGCAGAAAACAAATTGGCCTAAAATGTTAAAAAATTTTGATTTTTACATTTTTTTTGGGGGGGGGGATTTAATTTAAAAAAATGTGAAAAATATTGTTATTTTTGCAAAATTGTCACTCTTTTTTTGTTTATAGTGCGTGATCAAAAAATCACACAGGTGATCAAATACCACCAAAAGAAAGCTCTGTTTGTGGGGAAAAAGGACGTCAAATTCGTTTCGGTTCTGCGATGCACGACCGCGCAATTGTCCGTTAAAGTCATGTAGTGCCGAATCGCAAAATAGGCCCTGGTCAGGAAGGGGGTAAAATCTTCCGGGGCTTAAGTGGTTAAGTTGTGCACAGAAGACAGGTGCCACGAATCAGGGAAGCAAGACTGATGTTTCCAACCCTTTAAAACCCTCTGGATAAGAAAATTCTGGAGATGCCCTCCTAGCTGAATAATCTGAAACAAACAATACAGCAGAGAGAGGGGTATCCACTGTCAAACCAGCCACCACTATATCCTGCAGGTAGAGAGGTAGGAAAAGAGAGCCAGATGCCTATCCCGCAGGAGGAAAGGGAGAACAATTTGCCAGGTGAAGGCACCGATTCGTCCCAAATTCACTGGCAGGTTACCCAAGGGTTCTTTGAGGGAAAACATGATGGGGTCCAATAGGAGTCAGAAACAAGGCTAGAGAGCGTGCAGAGAGACAGTTAACCACTTGTACCACACTCATCTGTCTAAAAAACCACTCGCTTTTTCTGCAATTTTTCCACCAATAATTCCATTGTCACCACATAGGGAAAGAGCTCTAACAGCATCATGTTACACAACAAATAGAGATAGGCCCATAAGGCCAGCCAAGGTTCAGCAGACCAGTCACTCTGGAAGAAATGCCAAAGCTACAGGAGCTAAATGCAGCTCTGTAAATCTCCAGTTGTGAGTTCAGCAATTCCTCCATTTATCAAAGAATGACCATTAGAGTGCAAGAAGGACAACTATGCTTCCAAGTCATCACACATAGGTTTGATCATTTTTACATAAAGATGTTTTTTTTATATACATCTCATAGACGCCCACAGAAGGCACTACCCATCAGAAGTACACGGAATGTGAAAACAAGATGGCCCAAAAGTATTGAAGCTCCTATAGAAAGAGCTTCCTAGAGTCCCTTGGAAATGTAACCAAGGACAGAAACTAATTAACCCAAGGAAGTTGACAAACCATCTCTACAATGTTATTCTCGATGCCCAAAAGGACAGAAGATGGCCAGGACCTTCAGTGTTGTTGGGATGGAACAGTCACGGTGTACAGGAAGGAGGCGAAAGGCAGACCTGATGTCGGCCTTCACCAGAAGGGTAGAAGCTCCATAAATTGCTCTATCAAAAGTGGAGTATTAATCCCGGGATTTCTCCTGATAATACCACCATTAACTGACAAGCCTGCAGGGATAGAAAAGTGGTGTATAAGTTGGAATTTTTTTTTTTTGGTTCTTTTCTGGGTACCACACCAAGTGAGAAAACCCACAAGGAGCATTATGGGTCGCATGAAAGAGATCCAAAATCTCCAAATAAATCCTGATTGTAGGATTCAAGCCTCCCTACTGAGAGGGTACTGGTCTAGCCAGTGCAACATTCTTGAAACATTCACTGGCATCCTCTGTCTTAGGAGGGTCGAACTTGGACCTGGTTTGGCAGGTGGTATATTCCCTATTCAGAAAGAGTCGACTGCTGGGTGGGCACCACCGCCAAGGGAAAAGTCGTGTTTAAAGTGACATGCGGTGCACCGCACACAGTGGCTCTCGGTAAACAGCAAGTAGTTGTCTATTTGTATACTGCTGATGTTCTGTACAGGTGACTGGAAAGAAGCTGGCCTGTGTAGGCACAAGACTTGCGTGGGTGTAAGAAGATGTCCGCCTCTGCTTCGTGTTCTGTCACATTAGGAAACCTATCGGAACGCATTGCGGCCATGTTGGAAGGCATGGCGCATGCGCAGTAAGTTGTTCTCGTCCGAACGTCACTTCCGTTTGCAGAATCTGATAGGTTGCGGTATTCTGATAGAACACAGGGCACAGGGAGCTGAATGTCACTGACAGAATCCAGGGAAGAAGAAGCATCGGAGGTCCATTTACATGTGATTGCGGTGCTCTGGGAATCCTAGAATGGGGCAGGCAGTGTCCATTAACCAGTTCTGGCCCGGACGCATTTGCCCCCTTAACCACTTCCCAATCGTCTTATAGTAAAATGACGGCCGCAAAGTGATTGTCCCATGCCGGCTGGGCATCATATGGGGGGCGTGCAGAGCGGCGATCGGTGGTGTGGTGTGTCACTCTGACACACCGCATCTCCGATCCCGGTAAAGAGCCTATGACGTAGGCTCTTTGCCATGTGATCAGCTGTGTCCAATCACAGCTGGTCACATAGTAAATAGGAAGTGCTGTTGATCGGCTTTCCCCAGTTCACGCCTGACAGGCGCGAGTAGAGGAGAGCCGTTCGTCGGCTCTCCTGACAGGGGGGTCTGTGCTGGTAATAAGAGCATTGATTACCAGTGCAGACCCTTGGGGGATGCCACTAGAGCCACTAGAGATTGCCCACCCATGGCCACCAGGGATGCCCACCCATGGCCACCTCCCAGGGATGCCAATCAGTGCTCAGGGAACATGTTAGTGCCCTCCTCATCAGTGCTGCTCATCATTGCCACCTATCAGTGCCACCCAACAGTGTCCATAATTGCCATCTATCAGTGCTGCCCACTAGTGCCCATCATTGCCCATCAGACCTGCCTATCAGTGCCCATCAGTGTCACCTATCAGTGCCCATCAGTCCCGCCTATCAGTGCCCATCAATGCTGCATATCAGTGCCACCCCATCAGTGCCACCCCATCAGTGCCTCCTCATCAGTGCGGCCTCATCAGTGCAGGAAAAAAACGTATTTATTTACAAAATTTTATAACATAAACAAAGAAAACTTTTTTTTTTTTTTCTTCTTTTTTTATTTGTTTAGCAAAAAAGTAAAAACTTTGCGGTGATCAAATATCAGCAAAAGAAAGCTCTACTTGTGGGAAAAAAATAACATTAATTTGGTTTAGGTACAGTGTTGCATGACCGCGCAATTATCTTTCAAAATGCAACAGCTCTAAAAGCTGAAAATTGGCCTGGGCAGGAAGGGGGTGTAACTGCCCTGTATGGAAGTGGTTAATGACCAGGACATTTTCTGCGATTCGGCGCTGCGTTACTTTAACTGACAATTGCGGGTCGTGCGACGCTGTACCCAAATAAAATGGATATCCTTTTTTTTTCCCCACAAACAGAGCTTTCTTTTGGTGGTATTTGATCACCTGTGCGATTTTTATTTTTTGCGTTATAAACAATTCTAAAAATAAAAACAATATTTTTCACTTTCTGCTATATGACATTCTCAAAAGAAAAAAAAAAAATTAAAAATCAAAATTTTTTATCAATTTAGGCCAATTTGTTTTCTGCCACATATTTTTAGTAAAAAAAAATCCCCAGTAAGTGTATATTGATTGGTTTGTGCAAAAGTTATCGCGTCTACAAACTAGGGAAAATAAATCATTTTTATTTATTTATTTATTCTACTAGTAATGGCGGCGAGCTGCGATTTTTTGACAGATCGGACCCCTGACTGACATCTTTGACACTTTTGGGGGGGACCAGTGACATTACTACAGTAATCAATGCTAAAAATATACACTGTTACTGTAATAATGACACTGGCAGGGAAGGGGTTAACACTGTGGGTGATCAAGGAGTTAAATGTGTACCTAGGGGTGTGTTTCTAACTGTGGGGGGCGTGGCTTGTGAAATGATCACAGAGACCTGTGATCCTATATAGAAGGATCCCAGGCGCTCTGTGATCACTCCAGAGAGAAGAACGGTCTGCTGTGTTTACAACAGCTGACCGTTCTTCTCTCTCAGCAGGGAGCGATCGTGGGTGTCAGGTGCCAATCGGAGCCGCCTGTCCCATGCATCGGCTTCCCTGCTGACGAGCGGGGGCGGGAGCGCGGCGGCGGTGCGCCCTCGCCCCCTAGCTGCCTGCGAGCGACTGACGTATACCTACAGCGGTTTGTGCAGGAGCGGCTGCCTGCCACAGTATAACTAAAGGGGTAAATAGCCTCTATGGCTTTGGAGGACCAGAGCGAAATCATGATGTTCCGTCTGGTCCAGGCTGCATTTTTGATTGGTGTGTCTTGAGATTTTTCCAGATTTTAAAGGGTTCCTTGGGTGAAAAAAGGTTGAAAAACACTGGTATACACTATATTATTTTTTCTTTATTTGCTATTTTTTTCCCCACAAAAGTGGAGTTACCCTTTAACCTCCCTGGCGGTATTCCCGAGTGTGGCTCGGGGGGGAATATCAGTACCATTAGCGGTAACCCCCGAGCCACACTCGGGGTACCACCAGGGAGCATCACTGGATCCTGGTAGAGGTTACTTACCTTGTCCCAGGATCCCGCGATGTATTCCTGCAGCATACGGCGGCCGGATCTTCCGCCCGATGTTCTGTGCCCCAACTTCCTTTCCCTGCGAGCGTCACGTCACAGGGGGTTGGAACCGGCGGCAAATTCAAATAGTAAAACACACCAAACTCACTGATACATTGTAATCCTATTGGATTACATTACTAAATAAAATACATTGACATTAGTTTGCCCCCCAGTGCCCTTTCCTGCAGTTTTACTGTACTTATATATATATATATGTATGTATGATGTATATATAGATAGATAGATAGATGGATAGATAGATAGATAGATAGATAGATAGATAGATAGATAGATGGATAGATAGATAGATAGATAGATAGATAGATAGATAGATAGATAGATAGATAGATAGATAGATAGATATACATGTATATCTATATATCTATATATATATATATATATATATATATATATATATATATATATATATATATATATATATATATGTATATACACACACACACACATATATATATATATATATATATATATATATATATATATATATATATATATATATATATATATATATATATATATATATATATATATATATATATATATATATATATATATATATAATATATGTATATGTATGTATGTATATATGTATATATATATATATATATATATGTGTACGTATATATATATATATATATATATATATATATATATTTTAACTTATGTATACGGTAGTTATTTATTATATTATAATTTATGATTTTGTGTTTCAAACTTTATCATACCCGAGATGTTATAAAGAAGAATGCACAGTAAAAAAAAAATCATATATAAATAGTTGGTTTGGGCTGCTCGTCCTTAAGAATTACATGCAAAATAATGGTGCCGCTTTCAGCACCTAAAATCGGAAACAATCATACCGCCAGTGGTTAAATATGCAAATCTGATCTAATTCCATCGTGTCTAACGTCTGTTTAGTTCACTTTTCAAAAATTACCAGCGCCCGACTCTCAGCACTCACCTTCAGCTCCACTATGGAATACTGCAAGAAAAGAGAACATTAAATTAGAGGAAAGAAACGGCCTAATTACATATCTCACCTCTTCTGTATAGAACGCAGAGTACAGCGCGGGAATACCGCTGTGCCGTCTCCTGTATATAATGGATCAGAATTCTATCTAGGAGAATATATAATGTGTAGGTCTCTCCTATTGGCTTATTCATTTTCTCTATAAAAGAGCCCACTGTGCCCACTCTCCTGGAGGTGGAGGAGAACATTGGCTGCAGAAGTGAATGAAGAAGGTTTCCAAACATATTTCCAGGCAAATTTTCCCAGAGCCGGGATGAGGTCATCTATCTAGAACCCGGGGCGCACATGCCAAATTGTGCCCCCCCCCCCTAAAAAAAATAATTAATAAGCATTATATGTCAATGAAACCCCCCCTCAAAAAAAAAGAAATGTAACACTAATCTAAATACTCACCACCTAAGCATAAATTCTCCCTCCTCCTAGTTCAAATCTGCCCCTTCTGCTGAAATCCCCCCCCAGCACAAATCTTTATCTCCCCGTCAAACCCCCCCCCCACTCCACCCCCCCCCATCCCCTCACCTCTCCCGCCCTCCCCCCCCCCCCCCAAAAAAAAAAATTCCCCCCTCCTAGTACAAATCATCAACCTCTCAAATTTCCCCTCCAATCACAAACCCTCCTTCCCACTCCAAATCCTCCATATCCAGCACAAGGCCCCTCCTCCAATCCCCCATACTAGCACAAGTCCCCATAGCACATATTCCCCCTAAAAAAATATTTCCCCTCTACCTTTTTAATTTTATGCAAAAAAAAAAAAAAAAATTCCCCTTCCTAGCACGAATCCTCAACCTCTCAAATTTCCCCTCCAAGCACAAACATTTTTTACATTTGACACACATGTTAAAATCAGCATTTTTTTTGCTTGCTAGATAATTACTTAGAACCCCCAAATATTATTGATTTTCTAAAAGCAGAGTCCCTGGAGAATAAAATGGTGACGGTCGCAATTTTTTATGTCACACAATTATTTGGACAACTGTCTATCAAACACAAATTTTCAGGGGGAAAAACACACTAAAATGAATTTTAGTGCAAACACAATAAAATACCTAATTTTTGGTAACATATAAAAGTTAGGGTTTGTTTTGAGAAAACCGATACCAAACACGTCAAGACTCAAAATTGCATGCGCCCCTGAAATGGTGAAAAATTGTGCAAACTTTAAAAGCCTATACGGGTTATTAGCTATGACCCAGTTTACATTAGGTGATTTGGAAAGGTGGGCAGAATTGCTGCGATTCTGCGTGTTATTCCAAATCGTGGCAAAATGTGTGATGTGTATTTGAGTGGCTTTATAATTCTTCAACCTATTATGATTCTGCCACAATTGTCGCACGACAATCATGCTGCAATCACTTATATAAAAATCACGTCAAGCTTGTCACCCAAACAGCAGGAGCTTCTTTTGGGGTGATAAAACGCACATAGGACAGCTGATCTAGGGTCTGAAGTACATGCACTGAGGTTGATCTAAAGCTTGAAGTTTATGTACTGGGGCTGATCTGAGGTTTAAGTTGCATGCATTGGAGCTGATCTGAGATCTGTAGTGCATGCACTGGGGTTGATTTGAGGTCTGAAGTACATGCGTTGGGGCTGATCTGAGATCTGAAGTGCATGCATTGGGGCTGATCTGAGGTCTAAAGTGCATACACTGGGGGGAATCTAAAGTCTGAAGTGCATGCATTGGGGCTGATCTGAGGTCTGTAGTTTATGCATTGGGGCTGATCTGAGGTCTGTAGTGCATGCATTGGGGCTGATCTGAGGTTTGTAGTACATGCATTGGGGCTGATCTGAGGTCTGTAGTGCATGCACTGGGGTTGATCTGAGGTCTGAAGTGCATGCATTGGGTCTAATCTGAGGTCTGAAGTGCATGCATTGGGGCTGATCCAAGATCTGAAGTGCATGCATTGGGGCTGATCTGAGGTCTGAATGCATGCATTGGAGCTGATCTGAGGTCTGTAGTGCATGCATTGGGGCTGATCTGAGGTCTGAACTTAAGTGCATGCATTGGGGCTGATCTGAGGTCTGTAGTAAATGCATTGGGGCTGATCTGGGGTCTGTAGTGCATGCATTGGGGTTGATCTGAGGTCAGAAGTGCATGCATTGGGACTGATCTGAGGTCTGTAGTGCATGCACTGGGGTTGATCTGAGGTCTGAAGTGCATGCATTGGGGCTGATCAGAGGTCTGAAGTGCATGCATTAGGTTTAATCTGAGGTCTGAAGTGCATGCATTGGGGCGGATCCAAGATCTGAAGTGCATGCATTGGGGCTAATCTGAGGTCTGAAGTGCATCCATTGGGGCTGATCTGAGGTCTGTAGTTTATGCACTGTGATCTGAGGTCAGAAGTGCATGCATTGGGGCTTATCTGAGGTCTGTAGTGCATGCATTGGGGCTTATCTGAGGTCTGTAGTACATGCATTGGGGCTGATCTGAGGTCTGTAGTACATGCATTGGGGCTGATCTGAGGTCTGTAGTGCATGCACTGGGGTTAATCTGAGGTCAGAAGTGCATGCATTGGGGCTGATCTAAGGTCTGTAGTGCATGCACTGGGATGATCTGAGGTCTGAAGTGCATGCATTGGGTGTAATCTGAGGTCTGAAGTGCATGCATTGGGGCTGATCCAAGATCTAAAGTGCATGCATTGGAGCTGATCTAAGGTCTGTAGTGCATGCATTGGGACTAATCTGAGGTCTGAAATGTATGCATTGGGGCTGATCTGAGGTCTAAAGTTTATGCACTGGGGCTGATCTGAGGTCTGAAGTGCATGCATTGGGGCTAATATGAGGTCTGAAGTGCATTCATTGGGGCTGATCTGAGGTCTGTAGTACATGCATTGGGGCTAATCTGAGGTCTGAAGTGCATGCATTGGGGCTGATCTGAGGTCTGTAGTACATGCATTGGAGCTCATCTGAGGTTTGAAGTGCATTCATTGGGGCTGATCTGAAGTCTGTAGTTTATGCACTGTGGCTGATCTGAGGTCTGAAGTTCATGCATTGGGGCTGATCAGAGGTCTTATTACATGCATTAGGGCTGATCAGAGGTCTTATTACATGCATTGGGGCTGATCTGAGGTCTGAAGTGCATGCATTGGGGCTGATCAGAGGTCTGAAGTGCATGCATTAGGTTTAATCTGAGGTCTGAAGTGCATGCATTGGGGCGGATCCAAGATCTGAAGTGCATGCATTGGGGCTAATCTGAGGTCTGAAGTGCATCCATTGGGGCTGATCTGAGGTCTGTAGTTTATGCACTGTGATCTGAGGTCAGAAGTTCATGCATTGGGGCTTATCTGAGGTCTGTAGTGCATGCATTGGGGCTGATCTGAGGTCTGTAGTACATGCATTGGGGCTGATCTGAGGTCTGTAGTACATGCATTGGGGCTGATCTGAGGTCTGTAGTGCATGCACTGGGGTTAATCTGAGGTCAGAAGTGCATGCATTGGGGCTGATCTGAGGTCTGTAGTGCATGCACTGGGATGATGTGAGGTCTGAAGTGCATGCATTGGGTGTAATCTGAGGTCTGAAGTGCATGCATTGGGGCTGATCCAAGATCTAAAGTGCATGCATTGGAGCTGATCTGAGGTCTGTAGTGCATGCATTGGGACTAATCTGAGGTCTGAAATGTATGCATTGGGGCTGATCTGAGGTCTAAAGTTTATGCACTGGGGCTGATCTGAGGTCTGAAGTGCATTCATTGGGGCTAATCTGAGGTCTGAAGTGCATTCATTGGGGCTTATCTGAAGTCTGTAGTTTATGCACTGTGGCTGATCTGAGGTCTGAAGTTCATGCATTAGGGCTGATCTAAGGTCTGAAGTTCATGCATTAGGGCTGATCTAAGGTCTGTAGTGCATGCATTGGGGCTGATCAGAGGTCTTATTACATGCATTGGGGCTGATCTGAGGTCTAAAATGTATGCACTGGGGCTGATCTGAAGTCTGAGATTTATGGGTTCTAATAATAAAACATTAATTGCACTAATGTCAGAAACATTTGCGCAAGGTGAATGACATGTCCCACATTTTTCTAAGAGAATAATATCTGAACCATCAGTTCCATCAAGTGGCCACAAAGCAGTATAGTTTTTTTCTTTTTTTTAAATACCTCAATAAGAAAACTGTACTGCATTTTGGCCATTAGATGAAGATGACAATACAGGCATTAATCTCTTAGATAGAATACGGGACATTTCACGCTTCTGACATTTGTGCAATGAATGTTTTATTAATAGACCCCTTAATAAGGAAAAGTTTGCTAACCCCTGTTCTAACCCTTCAACTCTACTACTCTACACTTATACTAAATATGTGTTTTATTCCTTGTTTGTGTCCCCATCGTCTGTGTCCCCTGTTCCAACAGGAAGTGAGAAATAATTGCCCCAGTAAGGACACCGATAGCAAAACCTGACATTCTAGCCCTTCCCTGCCACATTCAAAACAAATGAATGCATTTTGAATGGAGTTGGGCTATCAATATAAGAATTGTAGTGGGATGGTACCCCATGGCGAGGTTTAGATAAGAAACTGAAGTACTGAGCAGCTAGGCTGTTCTCACTCTATGAATTTCAGGGCTTAAATTTAGGTTCTGACTGCAGTGTGCTTTTAAATATCAATGTTTTACCATCGGCTTTTTACACAGAAAGTTCTCATCCAACGTCACAATGCGAAAGCGAACTGCAAAAAAAAGACAAAAAGATAAGACTACATGCCTGTATACAATAATATTGTTCTAATATTTTTTGACCTATATTGGTAATAAAGGGTAAAAAGCAATGATCTTTACTCCCTCAATCCTTCAAGGGCTCTGTTCATTTTTCACCACGGTATACTCATCCAAGGTTTCCTACACAGATGATGACTTATCAGATCTCAATGGAATACATGTTCCCCAACTTAAGGCCTCAGATAAAAAGCAATGTAATGCTCCCATCATTTTAGAAAAACTACAACTAGTGATGGCCATTTTCCCTAATTCCAAGGCTCCAGGTAGTGATCGGTTACTAATAGATCTATATAAAAAGTTTGGGGAGTTACTTACTACCATAAGCGCCGCCAGGAGCCAAGGCTCTCTGCTGGTGTCTATGTACGAGGCAGTAATAGTGGTTTTATTATAGCCAGGGAAGGATACTTCTCAACCGGAAACCTACCGTCCTATTTCACTCTTAAAGCGGAGTTCCGGCCACGGGGGTGAAATTTAGCTAAAAATACCCCAGGGACAGTCAGGGCTAGTACATTCTATAATGGAGAGCCTCTGAAATGTCCTGGGTCGCACTTACCTTTTAAAAGAAATACTTACCTTGAAAATTTGTGCTGCCAAATTTGTGCTGCCATCTCGGATGTGGGCAGCTGAAACCAGCGGGTCCTCTTCTGCGTCCTCTTCCGTGTCCTCTTCTCCAAGAATGCGCCTGCACCGGCCCCGCTCGTCACTTCTGGTGCGGGTGCGTCATCCCTCCACAGCTTCTGGGCATGCCCAGAAGCTGTTTAGCAGGGAATGAGGCGCCGCACCGGAAGTGACGAGCGGGGCCGGTGCAGGCGCATTGATTCCTGGGAGCGATGACGTTCAGCTCCCAGGAATCAATGCAAAGAGGAAGTGACGGCGCGGGCCGTGGCCGCAGAGGGAGGAAGAGGAAGAAAGATGAGTATATTTTTCTTCAATAACAAGGTAAGTAAACAAAAAAAAATGAATCGTAACTATCCATTTGTTTTTCAGGTGACCAAGAGCAAGCGGATGGCCCAAAATCAACTATGTCGATTTTGTGGCCGGAACTCCGCTTTAACTACTGATTTAAAAAAAGCAGTGATGTTCCTGGACCCAAGACAACCAGAAAAACATCAGCATTTATGTACATCTAAAGCCAAAACTGTGTTTTTTTGGGGGGGTTTTTTTAGCCCTCTGGGACAGGAAATGAAAGGGAATCTCCTTGGGAGGACATTGGGGAGATTTCCCTTTACTTCCTTTCCTGTAGACACAACAGGAAATGAAAGGACATCTCTCAAATGAAGGCAATATCTTCTTAGACAGCTTTCACTGGAACAAGTTTCCCAATAACTGCCCTGGTTACAACACAAAACATTGGATTTCCACCCACTTGTGTCAATGGTCGCCAGAACAAATAGGGACTGAAGGTGAGGTGGAATCTGTATAATGGGGTTATGGGCAGCAATTAAAAAAATGTGACAGAAATAATGACTCTTTGTAAACCTATAAACAAATAAAAACAGAAGTTTGGTTTGTTGCACATCCCATTCCAAAAATATGGGTATTATATGGTTTGCAGTGCACCTCCCCCTCATGCCTCAAGCCTCAGCACTTCTAGAAAGGCTTTTCACAGGATTTTGGCAGGTGTCGATAGGAATTTGCAACCATTCAGTTGTGGGGTCAGGTACTAATGTTGGATGAGAAGAATTTCAGATCATTCCAAAGGTGTTCAGTATGGTTGAGGTTAGTGCATGCCACTTGATTTTTTCCACATCAAATTGGTTGAACCATGTTTTTATGGAGCTAGCTTTGTGTACAGTGTTCAGTATGGTTAAGGTCAGAGCTCTGTGAAGGCCACTCCAGTTCCCTCACACCAAACTCATTAAAACTTGTTTTTATGGAGTTGGCTTTGCGTACATAGTCGTGTTCAATATGATTTAGGTTTGGATCTCTGTGAAGTCCGCTTGAGTTCTTCCACACCAAACTGATCAAACTGTATTTTTATAGAGCTAGCTTTGTGTAGTTTGGCATGCTCTGTAGGGTCGAGGTCAAGGCTTTGTGAAGGCCACTCCAGTTCCCTCACACCAAACTCATTAAACCATGTCTTTATGGAGGTGGCGTAGTGCACATGTTGACTATGAGTGAGGTTTGGATCTCTGTGAAGGCCACTTGAGTTCCTCCTCACCAAACTCATTAAACCATGTCTTTATGGAGCTGGCATCGTGCACATGGACGTGTTGACTATGAGTGAGGTTTGAATCTCTGTGAAGGCCACTTGAGTTCTTCCACACCAAACTGATTAAACTGTATTTTTATAGAGCTAGCTTTGTGTAGTTTGGCATGCTCTGTAGGGTTGAGGTCAAGGCTCTGTGAAGGCCACTCCAGTTCCCTCACACCAAACTCATTAAACCATGTCTTTATGGAGGTGGCATTGTGCACATGTTGACTATGAGTGAGGTTTGGATCTCTGTGAAGGCCACTTGAGTTCCTCCTCACCAAACTCATTAAACCATGTCTTTATGGAGCTGGCATCGTGCACGTGGACGTGTTGACTATGAGTGAGGTTTGGATCTCTGTGAAGGCTACTTGAGTTCTTCCACACCAAACTGATCAAACTGTATTTTTATAGAGCTAGCTTTGTGTAGTTTGGTATGCTCTGTAGGGTCGAGGTCAAGGCTCTGTGAAGGCCACTCCAGTTCCCTCACACCAAACTCATTAAACCATGTCTTTATGGAGCTGGCATCGTGCAAGTGGATGTGTTGACTATGGGTGAGGTTTGGATCTCTGTGAAGGCCACTTGAGTTCTTGCACAACAAAATGATCAAAATATATCTTTATAGAGCTAGTTTGTGTAGTTTGGCATGCTCTGTAGGGTTGAGGTCAAGGCTCTGTGAAGGCCACTCCAGTTCCCTCACACCAAACTCATCAAACCGTGTCTTTATGGAGCTGGCATCGTGCACATGGACGTGTTGACTATGAGTGAGGTTTGGATCTCTGTAAAGTCCGCTTGAGTTTTTCCACACCAAACTAATCAAACAATATCTTTATAGAGCTAGCTTTGTGTAGTTTGGCATGCTCTGTAGGGTTGAGGTCAAGGCTCTGTGAAGGCCACTCCAGTTCCCTCACACCAAACTCATTAAACCGTGTTTTTATGGAGGTGGCATCGTGCACATGGATGTGTTGACTATGAGTGAGGTTTGGATCTCTGTGAAGGCCACTTGAGTTCCTCCTCACCAAACTCATTAAACCATGTCTTTATGGAGCTGGCATTGTGCACGTGGACGTGTTGACTATGAGTGAGGTTTGGATCTCTGCGAAGGCCACTTGAGTTCTTCCACACCAAACTGATCAAACTGTATTTTTATAGAGCTAGCTTTGTGTAGTTTGGCATGCTCTGTAGGGTCGAGGTCAAGGCTCTGTGAAGGCCACTCAAGTTCCCTCACACCAAACTCATTAAACCATGTCTTTATGGAGCTGGCATCGTGCAAGTGGATGTGTTGACTATGGGTGAGGTTTGGATCTCTGTGAAGGCCACTTGAGTTCTTGCACAACAAAATGATCAAAATATATCTTTATAGAGCTAGTTTGTGTAGTTTGGCATGCTCTGTAGGGTTGAGGTCAAGGCTCTGTGAAGGCCACTCCAGTTCCCTCACACCAAACTCATCAAACCATGTCTTTATGGAGCTGGCATCGTGCCCATGGACGTGTTGACTATGAGTGAGGTTTGGATCTCTGTAAAGTCCGCTTGAGTTCTTCCACACCAAACTGATCAAACGATATCTTTATAGAGCTAGCTTTGTGTAGTTTGGCATGCTCTGTAGGGTTGAGGTCAAGGCTCTGTGAAGGCCACTCCAGTTCCCTCACACCAAACTCATTAAACCGTGTTTTTATGGAGGTGGCATCGTGCACATGGACGTGTTGACTATGAGTGAGGTTTGGATCTCTGTGAAGGCCACTTGAGTTCCTCCTTACCAAACTCCTCAAACCATGTATTTATGGAGCTGGCTGTTTGAACAGATAAGTTTGATGGTCAAGTGTCAACAAACCTTTAGCCACTTACTGGAGTTACACAGTCAGATTTGAAACAAAACAAGACATTTTCAACTTTAACCAAAAGACAAAAATAAATAGATAAAATAAAACCCCTTTAAAATTCTCGCAACACTAAACCAATTTGATTCAGGTCCGATAGGCTACTTTACATTTTTCCATTTTGCTTATCATTGGTCCCTTTATGGCTTTATTAATATTAATTAAATAATAAGAATGAAGACAAGAAAGCCATCTGGGAAACAAGTAAGCTTTGACATCATCTATCTTGTTCTATCTTGTCTACTAACCCCCAAATCCCATTCCAAGCCTCACCTATGTTTCCAGGCTTATATTGAGGTTTGTCTGTTTGGACCACAACTCCATCTGGTATCCCCTGGATCAACACTTGTTTTGTTTCTGTAAAAGAGATGTCTCCCTTCGCAACAACTTTGACTGTTGCCACTTCAACGTTGTCCTGGCCGGGAGGTGGAACCTGGGTAGGAGGAAAGAAAGACTTTATAAAAAATTTTCCATAACTACCCATTCCATGGTCTACATATGTGTTATATACATAATTTGTTACATGAAAGCTAGACCCATTCAGAGATATGCAAAACCCCCATCAAATTCAATTTTAGAAAGTCTAATGTTTTGCATCTGCAATCTATGTCAGTGAACCCTCAAGACATATACTTGGACTCTATATGGGAGAAAAGAAAATACATTACCTCATATGCTCCTAATGAAATTGCCCAGGTCTGTGATGGACAGAATATGTCACTTTGGCCATTAAGACATCTTAGGGCACCCTTCTACCCAATTATACTCACCTTTATAATGCTCTCATGCTGCTCTGTTCCCCTATTTGGCCTAGGGAGCAGCTATAACCCAGTGATCTTTTCGTGGCAGGGTCAGACTTTTGTGGACTAGGGAAAGTGTGCTATGGTACTGCAGTGATTGGTGGGCATGGTGAAAGGTGGATGTTCCTAAAAGGCTTGCATTTTTGTGATGGACCTTTTTACATCTATATTATCAGCTTTCTTTGCAGCATTTGGACATCTGAGAGCCACAAGAAAAAGTGGAAAGTCTCCCCTCTACCAAATGCACAGGTATGAACAGGGAGCAAGTAGCAATATAATGACTAATGGTGGTCCTGCACCAACCAGTGTCTGATGAGTATAGCATCTTATCTCATGACCACCAGCCCAATGTATCTTATTAGTACTGGTCCAGGGGGCAAATGCCCTCCTGCCACCAATCCATTTTTCGTCATCTTCTCTTCTTCTTCCCAGAACGCAGTGGGCAGTCCTGAGGGCTAATTGCCTGGCCAAATGCTTGGGAGAGGGGAGAAAGGCATTAACCCCATGGAAGCTCTGAGGCTGACCAACGCAACACTCCCTCAATCGAATGGAGTGACAACGGATCATGAAAAGCTAGTTATCAGTGGGTGGATGAATGCTGCCTTATTGAGAAAACTGGTCGGGCCTATGCTGCTGTCTGCTAGACCGAAGTCTTATTGTACAAAAAGATGCACAATGCAAACAGACATATAGATAAGGAGCCTTGATGAGTCTTGCACACTAAGTGCATAATAGCAAAGTCAATTGACGTTAAAAGAATTCTATGTGCGAAATGCGTCAAGGTTTCTTATTGACATCTACAATTAGGCATCCCCTGTCGGAAATGCATCAAGGCTCCATATTGACCCCTACAATTCAGCATCCTGTCTGTGAAATGCATCAAAGCTCCCTACTGATTAGGCATCCCATGTGGGAAATGCATCCAGGCTCCTCATTGACCCCTATGATTAGGCATCCTGCATGTGCAAGGTTTCTGATTGACCCAACAATTAGGCATCCTATGTGCAAAATGCATCAAGGCTCCTTAGTGACCCCTATGATTGGGCATCCTGTGTGGGAAATGCATCCAGGCTTCTTATTGACCAGTACAATAAGGCATCCGGTGTGGGAAATGCATTTAGGCACCTCGCTGACCCCTATAATTAGGCACTCTGCGTGTGCATTACATCAAGGTTCTGTATTGATCCTACAATTAGGCATCCTATGTGCAAAAAGGCTCCTTATTGACTCCTATGGTTGTGAATGCTGTGTGGGAAATGCATCAAGGCTCCTTATTGACCCTTACAATTAGGCATCCTGTGTGGGAAATGCGTCCAGGCTCCATACTGACCCCTACATTTTGGCATCCTGTATTTGAAATGTGTCAAGGCTCCTTATTTTACAATTTGGCATCCTGTGTGTGAAATGTTTTAAGGCTCCTATACGATTAGGCATCCTTTGCGGAAAATGCGTTCAGGCTCCTCATTGACCCCTATGATTAGGCATCCTGCATGTAAAATGCGCCAAGGTTCCGTATTGACCCTACAATTAGGCATCCTATGTGCAAAATGTATCATCATGGCTCCTTAATGACCCCTACGATTAGACATCCTGTGGGGGAAATGCATCCAGGCTCTTCATTGACCCCTCTGATTAGGCATCCTGCGTGTAAAATGTGTCAAGGCTCCTTATTGACCCTACAATTAGGCATCCTATGTGCGAAATGCATCATGGCTCCTTATTGACATCTATGGTTAGACATCCTGTGTGGTAAATGCATCCAGGCTCCTCACAGACCCCTAATATTAGGCATCCTGCATGTGAATTGCATCAAGGCTCCTCATTGACCCCTCTGATTAGGCATCCTGTGTGTGAAATGCGTCAAGGTTCCTTATTGACCCTACAATTAGGTATCCTATGTGCGAAATGCATCCAGGCTCCTTAGTGACCCCTACAATTAGGCATCCTGTGTAGGAAATGCATCTAGGCTCCTTATTGACTCCCACAATTTGGCATCCTCTGTGGGGTCCCTATCAGAGTCACCCCTTACATCAGGGTCTCTATCAGAGTCACTCCTTACAACAGGGTCCCCATCAGAGTCACCCCTTACATTGGGGTTCCCATCAGTCACCCCCTACATCAGGGTCCCCATCAGAGTCACCCTTTACATTAGGGTCCCTATCAGAGTCACCCCTTCCATCAGGGTCCCTATCAAAGTCACCCTTACATCAGGGTCCCCATTAGAGTCCTCCTTACATCAGGGTCCTCATCACAGTCCCCCTTACATCAGGATCCCTATTAGAGTCACCCCTTGGATCTGGGTCTCTATCAGAGTTCCTCCTTACATCAGCGTAGCCATCAGAGCCCCCCCTTACATTGGGATCCTCATTAGAATCCCCTTACATAAAGGTCCCTATTAGGGTCACCCCTTACAACAGGGTCCCTAGCAGAGTCTTCCCAACAAAAAAGTCCCCAGCAGAAGTGGAGACCATGGGCAACCTCTGCTGACCTTAATGATCAATCAATGTACATTGAGGATATTCCACTGACCCTACATGGGGGCCAGATGTGGCCCATGGGCCATAGTTTGGACACACCTGCTTTAATAGTAATAAGTCTAAAGTTACAAAAAGTATTCCATCATCTTAGTCAGCCCACAATGAAACAACGTCCTCACCGTGAATGTGCAGCAAGCAATGGGCAGCCCGGAACACCCAGATTTAGGATATAAGATGACGGTTCCTCCTGAAGACTCCAAGGTCACATTTATAGAATATTTGGGATTGCCGACAGCATTATCCAGCACAAGGCAAGCCGTTTCTATGGAAGGGTAGTGCAACTCAGCCGGGAGAAGGACCATGTAGTTACTGAAAGACATAAATGTACAAATATGAGCAAAGAAAATAATATTCAGATGTCAGTGGCTTTCTTATCATCGTTCATGTCTGGTATTAAAGCGGAACTCTGGGCAGGATCTCAGTTACATACCCCATATACATCCTACATTTAATGAAATGCAAAAGTAAGGTGCACAGGGACAGGGAAGTTTATAAAATATGTTACAATGGCATAATAAACAGACTTAAAGGGTAACTACACTTTCATGAAAAAAACAGCAAATAAAAAAGTATGGTATATTTAATTGCTACACAAGCTATGTTGTGATTGAATATTATATAAAACGACCTTTCTTTTTCAATCTTCAGTACTGTAATTTCCTGTAAAATGCAATGCAATTTGGCAACCTGTGTGCTTGGTGTACAGAATGCTCCGAAAAATGAATTTCCATCTTGTGTCATTGGCTTTTTGATTTTGCCAGAAGTCTGCACTAAGATACAAGTCAGATTTTAGGCATCCCCTGCAATAGTATTTTAAGTTTTGGTAGATATTCCCCAAAGATTAAAGGAGTTGTAATGTCAGAAGGTGCATTCTCTGCATTAAGATAAAAAAAAAACCTTCTGTGTGCAGCAGCCTCCCCAGCACCCCCGAATCCTTACCTGAGCCCCCTCTCAATCCAGCGATGTCCAGGACTGTCTAAGCCGTCTGGGACCCCCCTTCTCAGTGGCTAAGACACAGCAGCCGCGCCATTGGCTCCCGCTGCTGTCAATCAAAGTCAGTTAGCCAATAAGAGGGGGTGGGGCCGAACCGCAGATCCGTGTCTGAACGGATACACGGAGCTTGGGTGACTCCCATATCAAGCTGCTTGCTGTGGGGACACTCAAAGGGAGGGAGGGGCCAGGAGAGCAAAAGATGGAGCCGAGAAGAGGGAGATCCGGGCTGCTCTGTGCAAAACTAACCTTAAAGACCACAACATACAGGGGTATACAATGTACGGTTAACAGCAAACACACACACACATCATAGGTTGAACTGGATGGACTGATGTCTTTTTTCAACCTCACTAACTATGTAACTGCATAGAGGAGGTCAGTTTAACATGTTTGTTAATTTAAAAAAAACTGAGACTTTACAATCACTTTAAAAAACTTCAAAGGGATGCAGACACTGCAACTTTCCTCATTAGAACACTGAAAGTGCACTAGGTGATTATAACGAAACAGACCCTCACAATCAGAATTAGTCTGATGAGACATAGAGCTATTTCTTCACAGCAACAAAAGGTAGGAATATGCTACAACGTTTGTTAAAATCCCTCCAATGTACAGAGATCACTTAGAAGGGATTTTTTTTTTCTCACTATAATGGGAGTTACTCTTTATAGCTGAATTCCTAGGTATGATTTGTTTTGCATAGTTACATGGGGGCAGCTTGACTCAATGTAAGTATACATATACCATACCTGACAAATCCCTGGGGAACAGAGAATCTCTACAGTAGCAGCTGCTACTACAGTGATCCTTGCTGTCTTCTGAGTCATGTGCCGAACACCTGCTCTGCTGAAACTGCAACCACAGGGGGAATATAAAAAGACCTAAATCACCCCAAACCATGCAAAGCAATATATGATGAAAGTGAAAGAAGCCTAAGCAAATCCCACCAAACCACGCCCCCTGATGCATTTTACCACACCCCATTATTAAGCTCTGGGGTGGGGCGAAACGCGTCGGGGGCACGGTTTTGATGAAGCTTCTGAGGCTGCTTTCACTTTCATCACATACAGATTTGCATGGTATGCGGTGATTTAAACCTTTATTATGCTCATACAGTATGCACAGAGTTGGGATGGACTCTCTTCTAGTCTGCACCCTAGCCGGGTTCACCAAACTTGGCATAGAGAGTCTGAGCGAAGACTCTAAGCTTTCCTAGGTCCACTGTAACCACAGGGGGTCACTCACTGCTGTCAGATTGGTCCCGCAGCCTTCTGGGATGTGTGACGTGTCTCAGGGGTTTGAGGATGGACCAAGCTTAAATAATTCACGCCTAGGCAAAAATTGCGGAAACAGGAGTGGGGACCTGTCAGAAATAAGTACTCAGTCCCAAATGGAAAAAAAATTCAAATGTGTAGAGGGAGGCAAAAGGTGAATTAGCGGTCTTTCACTTTTAAGAAAAGTTCCGCTTTAATAAGAACAATTTTTTTTTTTTTTTTTTAACCTCACATGTTGTGTTTCTGTTCTATATGTAATCAAATAATATAATCTTTAAATATTAACCACTCTACTACCGCTCACGGTAATAGTACTGCGGCAGAGTGGCTCGTTCCCGTCCAGTCACGTAGTATTAACGTGACTGGACTCCTCCCCTTCTGGGCGGCGCTTGCGCACCGCCGGAGGCTCGCTCCCGCTGTTTTCATTCACAGCGGGAGTCGGGCCAGGGGAGGAGCAGCGGCGATCGCCGCTGCTCTTACCCGATCGTCGGGGATCGAGTCTGGAGATCCGCCCGCTGTGTGTAAACACAGCGGGCGGATCTCCATAGTGACAGGGAGTGACAGATCGGACTGTTCAGCATAGCTGGACATCCGATCTGTCCATGAATCACATAGTCACCTCCCCCCCTACACGTCAGTAAGCACCAGGCATACATTAACCCCTCCCTCTCCAATAAAATTAACCCCTTCCCTGCCAGTGTCATTTTTACAGTAACAGTGCATATATATAGCACTGATTACTGCAGTAATGTCACTGGTACCCCCAAAAGTGTCAAAAATGTCAGTCAGGGGTCCGGTCTGTCCGCCGCAATGTCGCAGTCCCGCAAAAAAAATCGCAGATCGCCGCCATTACGCGTTAAAAAAAAAACACCAAAAATGACAGAAATCTTTCCCTTTGTTAGTAAACGCAATAACTTTTGCGCAAACCAATCAAAATACGCTTATTGCGATTTTTTTTACCAAACATATGTAGCATAAAACAAATTGGCCAAAAACTTTTAAAAAAATTGGTTTTTACATCTTTTTTGGGGGGAATTTCATATAAAAAAATGTGAAAAATATTGTTATTTTTTCAAAATAAACGCTCTTTTTTTGTTTATAGCGCAAAAAGTAAAAATCGCACAGGTGATCAAATACCACCAAAAGAAAGCTCTGTTTGTGGGAGAAAAAGGACGTAAATTTCGTTTGGGTACGGCGTCGCACGACCGCGCAATTGTCAGTTGAAGTCGCACAGCGCCGAATCGCAAAAAGTGGCCTGGACGGAAGACAGCAAAATCCTCCGGTTGTAAAGTGGTTAAAATAAATAAACAAGAGAAAACCTAATAAGGAAAGTAGGGGAAGGAGACACATAGTTCCGTGACTTATAGCGCACAGAAAAAAAAAAAAAAAACACTGACAAAAATATTGTTCAGACGTGACAAAAAAAAAAAAAAAAGAGAAAGAAGTAATGAAGTCATATTTTTAAATATGACATATTTTAAAATAAAAAATAAGATATAAAATAAAAATAAAATAAATATAAAAATAAATAAAAATAAATATGAATATAAATATACATAGAAATATATAAATAAATATAAAATTTGATAATAACGCATAAAATGATACTAGAAAATGACAGTGAATTTATAGTGCATTTGCACAAAGAACAAAATCAAAGATGGCGTTACAGAGTAGAGGATCAGTCCATCTAAATTAGGATATATCAGTGTTTAATAGATTAGGCAAAATTAAATCACCCACCAGCTACTTTTAGATCTCAGGCCATATCTCTCCCACTAAATTCTCTATAATAAAAAAGAAAAAACAACAGAGGGAAATGACAAAACTCTTAGGAAAGAGATAGCAGTGATGTCTTCCCATCTGCTCATTCCAGAGTTTTGCGGCTTGTCTGCTTGTGTTTAATTTTGAAAATGTGAGTACCTTTCTACCCTGGTATGGATTTTAGGGGAACCCCACACCAAAATAAAAAATAAAAAAAACAGCGTGCCCCCCCCCCAAAATTCATACAAAACCCTTATCTGAGCATGTAGGCCAGGAAAGGAGGGGGAGACGAGAAAGCGCCCCAACCTCCTGAACCATACCAGGCCACATGCCCTCGACATGGGGGAGGGGTGCTTTGGGGCATGGGGGGTGCCCTGACCCCCCCATCCCAAAGCACATTGTTCCCATGTTGATGGGAACAAGGGCCTCTTCCCCACAACCCTGGGCAGTGGTTGTCAGGGTCTGTGGGCAGGGGGCTTATTGAAATCTAGAAGCCCCTTTTAACAAGGGGGGCCCCCAGATCCTACCCTCCCCCATGTGAATGAGTATGGGGTACATATTACCCCCACCCAATCACCAAAAAAGTGAGAAAGGCACAACCCGAGTTTTTTGACATGTCCTTGATTAAGAAGAAAAAAAAACTCCCCGGTGTAAATCCATCATTAATCATGACCTGTGGCGGCTGGTCATTCGGGACGCAGGGGCACCGCCCCCCTATCCATGTGTCCGGCCCCCTAATCTACATGCGGGGCACCGGACGCATGGAGATCAATGGGGCTTTTTTTTTTTTAGCCATGTGATTAGAGCCAGAGGCTCTCACAGGCAGAGCAGTGCGCCCCGAGAGCATCCAGTTGTGTGACAATAGCGAATGAAAATTCGCTATTGTCACACGGATCCTCCTCCTGGCCAATCAGGAAGCAGGTTTTGGTGAATAGGTTGATGTTTTTTTTCTAAATTTTTTATTGCTTCTATTGTTTAGCCACTGACAGCTGATAAGTTATCAGGTGTTAAGGACGCTCTTAACAACCAGCTATTCTTCACACAGAATTCGAATTGGTCAATCATGTTTCGACCAATCCGAATTTGAATCATTCCAAAAGTTTGGGATTTGTTAGAAAATTAATAAACAAAATGAAATTTAACACAACAAAGCTAAACAAATTTCGAAATTAATCAACCAAATTAAATCAACCAAATTAAATTAGTAACATAATGAATCTATCTGAAACAAAACAAGGTTTTCTGTTCTGCACATGTCTAATTAGCACAAAGTTCCAACAAAATGGCAACAGGGCCTGAGTATCATGGCCGAACCCAGTACTAGGGATGATCGAACTTTTGAAAAGTTCGGTTCGACCAGAACACTCGAACTTCACGAAAGTTCGGCCCGGATTTCAGAACCCCATTGAAATCAATGGGACCCGAACTTCTGTAATCAAAAAACACCATTTTTAAGCCCTAAAACCCAATAAATGCCCCTAAAAAGTGCCTAGGGTTCTGGGTCATGCCCCATTAACTATTAATCACACAAAAAAAAGTTCTTAAAAATTGTCATTTTTGATAAAAAAGCCAATTATTGAAAAATTAAAAAAAAAAAAAGAGATTTTTTTGATTTTTACTTTGGATTTAGTATCTGGGGGGTCTAAAAGGTGTGCATGTGAAGTTTCAGCTCTGTAGAATGTCCAGAACCATGAAAAAAAAAAAGATAATTTTTCAGTAGAACAGGGATGTGGTTCGGGAGCCTCCTTTAACTTTAACACCTATATGATCTTTTTTTCTGGTTCTGGACATGCTACAGAGCTGAAACTTCACAGGTACACCTTTTAGACCCCCCAGACACAAAATCACACAAAAAAAAGTTCTTAAAAATTGTCATTTTTGATAAAAAAGCCAATTATTGAAAAATTAAAAAAAAAAAAAATAAAAAAAGAGATTTTTTGATTTTTACTTTGGATTTAGTATCTGGGGGGTCTAAAAAGTGTACCTGTGAAGTTTCAGGTCTGTAGCATGTCCAGAACCAGAAACAAAAAGATCGTTTGTATTAGAAAACTTTAAGCACAGGAATATGGCTTCTCTGCTGTAACACCTTGCCGGTTTAATAGAAGGCATTTTTTTGGGTTCTTTGCAGTCAGGAAAAACATCTGAACTTGTGTATAGTGGTACTGTGCACAAGTTCTGATGTTTTGCCTGCCTCCAAAACCCTCCAAAAAATGCCAGCAAAAACACACCTGGGCATTTTTTTTTTTTTTTTGACGCTAGCGTTTTTTTGGCATTTTTTGGGGCAGGCAAAACATCTGAACATGTGTATAGGGGGGATATATAGACATATATGTCTGAATATATACCCCTAGACATATATAGGTGTGATAGTAGCAGAAATAAATGCTTGCGCTAATGAAATCATTTACAGTAATATATTTCTGCTACTATCACACCTATATATGTCTAGGGGTATATATTCAGACATATATGCCTATATATACACCCTATACACATGTTCAGATGTTTTGCCTGCCTCAAAAGAACCCCAAAAAATGCCAAAAAAACGCTAGCGTCAAAAAAAAAAAATGCCCAGGTGTGTTTTTGCTGGCATTTTTTGGGGGGTTTTGGAGGCAGGCAAAACATCAGAACTTGTGCACAGTACTACTATACACAAGTTCAGATGTTTTTCCTGACTGCAAAGAACCCAAAAAAATGCCTGCTATTAAACCGGCAAGGTGTTACAGCAGAGAAGCCATATTCCTGTGCTTAAAGTTTTCTAATACAAACGATCTTTTTTTTTATGGTTCTGGACATGCTACAGAGCTGAAACTTCACATGCACACTTTTTAGACCCCCCAGATACTAAATCCAAAGTAAAAATCAAAAAATCTCTTTTTTTTTTTTGTTTAATTTTTCAATAATTGGCTTTTTTATCAAAAATGACAATTTTTAAGAACTTTTTTTTGTGTGATTTTGTGTCTGGGGGGTCTAAAAGGTGTACCTGTGAAGTTTCAGCTCTGTAGCATGTCCAGAACCATAAAAAAAAAGATCGTTTGTATTAGAAAACTTTAAGCACAGGAATATGGCTTCTCTGCTGTAACACCTTGCCGGTTTAATAGCAGGCATTTTTTTGGGTTCTTTGCAGTCAGGAAAAACATCTGAACTTGTGTATAGTGGTACTGTGCACAAGTTCTGATGTTTTGCCTGCCTCCAAAACCCCCCAAAAAATGCCAGCAAAAACACACCTGGGCATTTTTTTTTTTGACGCTAGCGTTTTTTTTGGCATTTTTTGGGGTTCTTTTGAGGCAGGCAAAACATCTGAACTTGTGTATAGTGGTACTGTGCACAAGTTCTGATGTTTTGCCTGCCTCCAAAACCCCCCAAAAAATGCCAGCAAAAACACACCTGGGCATTTTTTTTTTTTGACACTAGCGTTTTTTTGGCATTTTTTGGGGTTCTTTTGAGGCAGGCAAAACATCTGAACATGTGTATAGGGGGTATATATAGGCATATATGTCTGAATATATACCCCTAGACATATATAGGTGTGATAGTAGCAGAAATATATTACTGTAAATGATTTCATTAGCGCAAGCATTTATTTCTGCTACTATCACACCTATATATGTCTAGGGGTATATATTCAGACATATATGTCTATATATACCCCCTATACACATATTCAGATGTCATGTCTGACATCAAACATGTCCTCAAAAAAGCACTGGCAGTGGCAGCCCCTGCAGCATTAAAAAATGCTTGCAGGTGAGAAGCCACATACCTGTCCCGAAGCAGAGAAATGATCATTTCTCTATAGCGGTCACCCTGCTATGGAAGGGTTTGGTCACCCTGCCATAGCAGTCACTGTCAGTTAACCCTACACTACACTACGGTCCCCTGACACTTAACACTTTCCCTACAGAAACTAAATTTTTGAAGCTAACTTAAGTGTAAAGGAGCACTCTAACTACACTAGATATCCCTTTCCTCACACTAAAAATAGCTAAATGACACTTTTAAAGTAAAATTAACAGAACTGCTTCCACTCTCTTCCATGTCCAGTATAACAATGCTGGGAATATGGCGGGGGCGATCTTATATACTGGGGGGCGTATTCACTAATGATTGGTCTAGGGACCCCCTAGTCACTCCAATCACATTCCTAGCATTCTCCTGCCCCCTCAATTGGCTTTTGCTAATGGTTCTGGTCCAATCACGGGCTTTTAAAGCCCATTTCCTGAAGCATTGCATTTTGGGCGGTTCTGGTTGCCGAATTCCGAACTTTTTGGGCAAAAAGTTCTAAATTCGGCCGAACCTCGAACACCCAATGTTCGGGCCGAACCGATGGTGGACCCGAACCGTTCGATCATCCCTACCCAGTACAGCAGAATCTTACAGAGAATCTTACAGAGAACACAGTCTCATACTGTAGAAGGCACATTAGAAGGCTTACCATGACCCAAAGCATCTGACAAAGGAGGTAGCTGATAGGGGGGTGGGGCGACCAGGGCACCTGAGAGGCGTAAGGAGCTCCTAGGATGGCGGTTCAGATTTGAGGTCCCTACTCTGTCCCTCCTCCTCTGAAACCTTTCACTATTCTAGACACACTGTCCCTCACCAGCAGGTTCTTGTCTGTGACCTAGCCAATTCCCAAATACATGCCAACTGCAGTTAGACAGTGCTATTTATTAGCACTGCCCTCACTTAAGATGGCCACCAGGGGCAGATACAGGGGGGGCAACGGGGCAATTGCTCCCCCCGAGAAAATATTACTGACTCCGAGACTGAGGATCCCGGCGCCACCTCCTGCTCTGGGATGGCAGGCCAGGGTTCCTGACCCGCCATCCCCGAGCATCAGTGTGAAGAATGGAGCTGGCACTAGAGGAAGCGGAGCTGATGCTTCTTGTAAAGCGCCAGCTCCTGTCACAGGCGGAGTGCATTTGGAGTGCCTCCACCTGTTACAGAAGGGATACAGGAAGCAGCGGCTCTGCTCTCTACTGCAGCTGCATGCTTCCTCCGGTGCCGCTCCTGTCACACTGAGGGTCAGAAATGGTGGGTTGGGAACCAGCCACCAATACCCACAAACAGTACCCGCCAGTAGTAACCACCAGCAGTACCCATCAGCAGTACCAGCCAGCAGTACCCACCAGCAGTACCAATAAGCAGTACCAGCCAGCAGTACCCACCAGCAGTACCAGCCAGCTGTACCTGCCAGCAGTACCCACCAGCAGTATCAGCCAAAAGTACCCACCAGCACCAGCCAGCAGTATCAGCCAGCAGAACCCACCAGCAGTACCCACCAGTAAAAGCCAGCAGTACTCACCAGCAGTACCAGCCAGCAGAACCCACCAGTGGCATGTAACGCTCCTGCGTTTTTAGTATAGGCTGGATTTGCAGCTGCAAAATCTCCACTCAGTAGTCATGTAGAGATGTGTTGAATACCAGATCCAACTCTCCAGGACTCATCACCGTGGGCCTGTCAGCTTCAACATACAGATATATACACACTCAATGAGATGTTCCTGGAGTGATAGGATGTATATGATAGTATGAAGGTGATGTGCTGAAGGGACAGGTGTGAACAGTGACAAGGATGGTAATCACTTGATAGGTTTGTATAGGAGAGTTCAAGATGGTATTTAGGAATGCAGATAGGTTAGTATCGAGTATGCTAACAGGTGGTGAGGCCAGCAGATGACAATTACAGGATAGACTAACCCAGTGCAAGGATAGATAGTAGTAGACAGGAGAGCTAACAATCTACGCAGCAGTGCAGATGATAGATGGTAGTAGATAGGTAGTAACAGTTCTTAATGTGCATAGGCAGATAGTGCAATAAGGTTATGGAGGGTTCCCCTGCGGGGTACTTATCACTTGTAATGTTAGTAGTTTAGAGAGGTTCAGTAGATAAGGAATGATCCGGTAGCGAGATACAGGGATCAGTAGCGAGGTTCCGGTCTGCTCCAGGTAAAAGGGAATAGCTGGAGGTTCCGATCGAGAGACAGGCTTGAAAGCATGTGGATAACAAGGCAGGAAGGTAGGGAGAGATAGCCACAAGTAGAAGCGGTATGCCAGGAGTGATCAGGTAGCGAGATACAAGATCAGTGAGTGAAACAAGTCCAGGTAGCGAGATACATGAGCGAGTAACATCAGGTAGGCTGCTTCTGACATGGCTTGATCGAACCAACCATGCGGTTGAACGAACAATGTGAGTGAGACCGCCGGCGGTTGAAATAGCCGCTCTGCGGCGCTCAGCAGTGACATCATCGTTCTTAAAGGTATATGCGTACCACCTGAAGAGAAAGGTGGGACGCATTACAGAGAAAGTGGTGATTAAGGGTACCGGAGGTACCAGAATCTTACAGTACCCCCCCCTTAAGGCCGGCTCCGGAAGGCCTATAGGACAGGTTTCTCTGGGTGTTTCGAGTGAAAGTTCCATATAAGTCTAGGCGCATGAATATCAGAGGTATCTAGCCAGGTGTCGTCTTGGGGTCCATAGTTCTTCCATCTTATGAGATACTGGAGTCTTCCTCTATGGATGCGAGAATCCAAAATTTCCTTGATCTCATACTCTTCTCCGCCTTCAACTTGTATTGGAGGTGGAGGCAAGATGGTAGGCCTTATTCCTTGGTTAGGAACATGGGGCTTCAGTAGCGACACATGGAAGATGGGATGGATCTTGAGATCTGCTGGTAGGGTGAGCTGTACTGCAGCTTTTCCGATAAGTTTTTTAATTGGGAAGGGTCCCAAAAATAAAGGTCCAAGCTTCTTGCTAGGGATTTTTAATCTTAAGTTCTTTGTCGATAGCCAAACAAGGTCCCCAATAGCATACCGAGGAGAAGGTCTTCTACGAAGGTCGTAGTACTTTTTTTGTTGACTGTGAGCATGTGATATAGTGGTATTGAGTAAACCCAAAGAGTCTTTTATTTGGGTAAGGTAATCCGAGGCTACTGGGTTACTCGATGGCAGGATGCGTGGTGGAAGAAGAGTGGGATGAAACCCATAGTTCAAGTAGAACGGACTTTGCTTCGTAGTACTGTGGGTTGCGTTGTTGTAAGCAAATTCTGCTAGAGGAAGGAGATCCACCCAATCATCCTGCAAGTATGATGTGTAGCAACGTAGATATTGCTCAATGCACTGGTTGACTCTTTCAGTCTGTCCGTTGGTCTGAGGATGGTAGGGAGAAGTGAGCTTTCGCTCAATGCGTAAAATTTGACAAAGTGCTTGCCAAAATTTAGAGATGAATTGTGAACCACGGTCGGACAAAAGAGTTTTTGGAATTCCATGCAACTTAAACACATGTTTCATCAGTAGTTCTGCTGTTTGTTTAGATGAAGGTAGTCTACAGATAGCAATGAAATGTGCCATCTTTGTCAAGTGGTCCACTGACACTAGGATGGTATTAAATCCTTTAGAGGGTGGTAGTTCTACTATGAAATCTAAGGACACAACTTCCCATGGAACCTGGGGTATTGGTAGACTACAAAGTAGTCCAGATGGTTTTGTAGTGTCAATTTTGGACCTTGCACAGATGTCACATGAAGAAACAATTTTTTGTACAGACGTCTTCATATCAGGCCACCAAAACTGCCTGGTGAGCAAATTAAAGGTTTTCGTTATACCCATATGTCCTGCCATGGGCACATCATGCGATAACTCCAAGATCTTGGTGCGCATAGTAGGGAGTATGTAGAGTTTGTCATTGTAATAGAGGAAGCCTTCTGCATCAGTACATAGTTGTGGTGGAGGTGAATCCATTCTTATACTGTGCAAAATCTCTTCCTTCAAGGAACGGACAACACCAATAATGCGTTCATAGGGTATTATGGGAATGGAAGGGATTTCGGCGCAGTTATCTTCGGTTAATCGTGATAGCGCATCCGCTTTTTTATTTTTGTCTGCAGGCGTGTAGGTCACTAGGAAATTAAATCTTAAAAAGAATAATGACCATCGTACCTGCTGGTGGGAGAGAGTTTTTTTAGTCTGGAGGTATTGAAGGTTTTTATGATCTGTATATATGAGTATTGGTAACTGGGTACCTTCGAGCAGATGTCGCCAATTCTCCAGTGCCAGTTTTATGGCAAGCAACTCCTTTTCACCCACTGGGTAATTCACCTCTGGGCTGCTTAGTGATTTTGAAAAGAAAGCAACTGGGTGGAGTGATGAAGTGTTTGTTGGTCGTTGGGAGAGAACTGCTCCTACTGCCATATTTGACGCATCTACCTCTAGAATATATTGGAGGGATGGGTCTGGATGGCGTAGTATGGGAGCAGAAGTAAAGCTTGATTTTAACAAGCAGAAAGCTTGATTTGCTTCTTCTGACCATTTGAATGGTTTTTTTATACTTGTCAGTTGTGTGAGAGGTCTCATAATAGCGGAAAAGTTCTTGATGAACTTCCTATAGAAGTTCGAGAATCCAAGGAATCGCTGTAGGGCCTTACGAGTTGTTGGTATAGGCCAGTCTAGAATACAGGATATCTTACTCATATCCATCTTAATTCCAATTTTGGATATGAAGTATCCTAGAAATAATATTTCTTCTTTATGAAATAGACATTTTTTTAATTTCACATATAGTCTGTGTGAGAGCAGTCTGGACAACACAAGTCTTACATGTTTTATGTGTTCAGGCATAGATCGAGAATAAATAAGTATATCGTCTAGGTATACTACAACACAGACATCAAGTAAGTCTCTAAAGATGTCGTTTATGAATCTTTGGAAAGCTGCGGGAGCATTACATAGCCCGAATGGCATCACAAGGTATTCGAATAGTCCGTATCTGGTTCTGAATGCTGTTTTCCACTCATCCCCGTCACGGATTCGGATTAGGTTGTATGCCCCTTTCAGGTCTAATTTGGTGAAATAAGTAACCCCACGCACCTGTTCAATAAGTTCAGGGATGAGCGGCAAAGGATAGCGATCCTTTATCGTAATCGTGTTTAATTGCCTATAATCGATAATAGGCCTGAGACTGGAATCCTTATTGCTGACAAAGAAAAGTCCTGCAGAAGTGGAAGAAGTAGAGGGTCTAATGAACCCTTTTGTCAAATTCTCATCCAAGTATTCCTTGAGATGAGAAAGTTCATCCTGTGAAAGGGGATAAACATGACCGAAGGGAAATTTGCTGTTAGGGAGTAGATCGATAGTGCAATCGTAATCCCTATGGGGAGGCAACACTTGAGCATTTTTCTCAAGGAACACTTCGGACAGATCCTGATAGCATAGTGGTGCAATTTCATCTGACACCACAGACAGAATCTTCCCATAAGATGGGAGGTTACACGTATTCTCACAATAGTGAGAAGGGAAAACCAAAGTCCGTTTTTTCCAATCTATGATTGGTTGGTGTGTGTGTAACCAGGGAAGTCCCAAAATAATAGGAAAATGGGGTGAGGATAGTATGTCAAAGGTGATGGTCTCCACATGTGATTCGTTGGTAGTGGCAAGGAGTGCCTGTGTCTGGTTGGTGATTGGACCAAAAGACAGTGGAATACCATTAATGAAACTAACAGAAACAGGCTTAGATTTTGAAATAATAGGTATTTTATTTAAGGTAACAAAGCGTGTATCAATATAGTTTCCACAAGATCCAGTGTCGACCATAGCCTTGGTGGTGATCCTAGTTTGGTCCCATTGTAATATTAAATGAACAAAAAGATAGGGGTTAGAAAAGGAAGTCGTTAATCCTCCCAGCAAGAGATGTGAACACTCACACTCTTTTTTGCGGACAAGGGGACAGGTGCTTATCAAATGATCCGAGGATGCGCAGTACATGCAGAGATTTCTGGATGTTCTTCTAGCTCATTCAGTAGTCGTTAAAGGTGGGCGTATGGTTCCTACATCCATGGGAGTAGGGTCAACGGCCGAAATCTGAGAAGGACTAGACAATGGCATTCCCATCTTTTCAGCCCTTCTTTCTCGAAGTCGTCTGTCAATGTTGATACTAAGTTGTATCAAGGCCTCCAAGGTGCCAGGTAAATCCGCTCGGGCGAGCTCGTCTTTAACAGCTTCCGATAACCCGAGTCTGAATTGAGTTCGCAAAGATGTGTCATTCCACCCTGAATCAAGGGTCCATCTTTTGAACTCAGATGCAAAGTCTTCTACAGGTCTCCTTCCTTGTTTTAAGGCCCTCAACTGAATATCAGCAGTACTCTGCCTATTGGGGTCATCGTATAAACTAGCGAGTTCCGCTAGGAATAAGGAATAGGTGTTGAGAATCTGATCATTATTCTCAAAGAGAGAGTCTGCCCAGGCCCGTGGATCACCCGTCAAGTATGAAATAATGGTACAGACTTTTATTTGATCAGTGGGGTATGTACGAGGTTTTAACAAAAAAAGCAATTGACATGCGTTTTTGAATTCACAAAATTTTTTCCGATCACCTGTAAACACTAGAGGAGGGTTTATTTTAGGTTCAGGAGGCTGAACAGCAGTAAGCCGTGAGAGCTGGGTTACCTGCTGTGTCAGAGTCTGATTCTTTTCTTGTACGTCAGTCAGAGCAAGTATTAACGCTTTTACTTGTTGTGTTAATTGTGTCACTTGAGTGGGTAATTCTGCTGAATCCATTTTTAAGGTTTGTTCAATCTGTAACGCTCCTGCGTTTTTAGTATAGGCTGGATTTGCAGCTGCAAAATCTCCACTCAGTAGTCATGTAGAGATGTGTTGAATACCAGATCCAACTCTCCAGGACTCATCACCGTGGGCCTGTCAGCTTCAACATACAGATATATACACACTCAATGAGATGTTCCTGGAGTGATAGGATGTATATGATAGTATGAAGGTGATGTGCTGAAGGGACAGGTGTGAACAGTGACAAGGATGGTAATCACTTGATAGGGTTTGTATAGGAGAGTTCAAGATGGTATTTAGGAATGCAGATAGGTTAGTATCGAGTATGCTAACAGGTGGTGAGGACAGCAGATGACAATTACAGGATAGACTAACCCAGTGCAAGGATAGATAGTAGTAGACAGGAGAGCTAGCAATCTATGCAGCAGTGCAGATGATAGATGGTAGTAGATAGGTAGTAACAGTTCTTAATGTGCATAGGTAGATAGTGCAATAAGGTTATGGAGGGTTCCCCTGCGGAGTACTTATCACTTGTAATGTTAGTAGTTTAGAGAGGTCCAGTAGATAAGGAATGATCCGGTAGCGAGATACAGGGATCAGTAGCGAGGTTCCGGTCTGCTCCAGGTAAAAGGGAATAGCTGGAGGTTCCGATCGAGAGACAGGCTTGAAAGCATGTGGATAACAAGGCAGGAAGGTAGGGAGAGATAGCCACAAGTAGAAGCGGTATGCCAGGAGTGATCAGGTAGCGAGATACAAGATCAGTGAGTGAAACAAGTCCAGGTAGCGAGATACATGAGCGAGTAACATCAGGTAGGCTGCTTCTGACATGGCTTGATCGAACCAACCATGCGGTTGAACGAACAATGTGAGTGAGACCGCCGGCGGTTGAAATAGCCGCTCTGCGGCGCTCAGCAGTGACATCATCGTTCTTAAAGGTATATGCGTACCACCTGAAGAGAAAGGTGGGACGCATTACAGAGAAAGTGGTGATTAAGGGTACCGGAGGTACCAGAATCTTACACGGCAGTGCATCCATGTGAAAGCAGTCTTAGACCCCTTTCACACAATTGGTCTAATCAGGTCTGCCTGTCTGTTTTTCGGGTGGAACCAATTGGACCCTCCATTCACCTCAGATGAAAACGGACTTGTGTCAACTTACACCCGCCTATCTTCAATCCGATCCGTCCCCTTCTGTCTGGGCGGATCGGATGGCCCATAGAGTAGAGCAGGCTGTGCCCGTGTCTGCTCTGCATATGCTGAGTGGACACAGACCTGTCATCTGCCCGCTCCGCTAATTGTCGCCCGCGACCGGTTACCAAGGAGCTAAAGTGGCCCTCTCTCCTCAAAAGGTTGGGTACCCCTGCTGTAGGGCATGAGTCCCGGATGGAGAGGTGCGCTGTACTGTAGCACATAAGGAGACCTGTGGAGAAATCATAAAGATCTCCTGTGAAGTCGATAAAAGTGTTAAGACCGCCGCCTCTGTCGTGGCTGAGCTTAACACTTTCATGACTGTGATTGGCAGGTCTCACTATTCTTCCCTACCCCCTACCGCCTCCATGCTGAGAGGAAGTGGCATCATTTTAAACGTGTCACTGTTTTAAACAAGGTTAGGACTGTATGATAGGTTAAAAACAGTTCTGCAAGCAACAACCTATTTTCTGGCAGTGCCCCTCCTGAGACTAGACTCTGGATCCGCCTCTGATGGCTACAGAGGTCATCCAGCACAGGAGCGTCCAATTGGGTGACAGCTCCCTTGATGATGCCTAAGGAGGTCTCAGAGGAACAAGAGTTCCTCCTATGTTCCCTCCTCTCTGCATGGGGGCTGCCATAACAGCGCCACCTGTGCAGGGAGGCTGAATTACACCTGCCTATAAGCCTTTATTTTTGAAGATGACGGAGCACTAGATTTATTCACCTGAGAGAAAGCACATAATTGGTTTTATTTTGGACTGTATTTCAGGAACTTCACATGAAAGCAGGAAAGCCAACTGAAGGATTGATGACCCCCCCCCCCCCCCAAAAAAAAAAAAAATATTCAGTTTGCCCCAGTTTCTGTCACTCCCAAGTTATTACAAGAACTATACATGAAAAAAAAAAAAATTGTTAACGAACGTTATCTAATTTTCTAATGAGGATCATGTCGAAATGATTATCTATTGACAACATAAATAAGTACAGCAGTTTATATAAGTGTTATCTCTATGTTCACCACAGGTTGTGGCTGCTGTAATATTTGTAAAAGTTTTGTTCCGCATAATCATAACTGTATGATGAGCCATTTCATCACCGTCTGTGTTCTTCCATCTTGAAGATAACCCATCACAGCTGGGCTTAGGCAGGAATCCATATTATCCATCGTAAATCTTTTGGTTTGAAAAGTCTTCCAGTTAGTTTTCCTAAGAAAGCAGGCACATCCAAAGAAGAAATGTCTGTCCCTTTTCAGCAAGCTACAGAAAAGGACCCTTGGTTCATGAGTGGAAGCAGTGGTCTCTATGCAGAGGTCCAAATGCCCCTTGAAGAGTCAGAGCTTAGGTCCTCCAATCCAGAGGGAGTCTGAGCTTTGTTCTCACTCTTTCCCTTTCTGCTCTATTGGAGAGGTTTCGCTTCACTTTCTGTCTCAGACAAACAACAAGAAGTGAGAGGAAACTTCTCCAAAGACCCCATTGGAAGATTTCCTTCCCCAAATAGTAAAGAGACAGCCCAATCCAGCAGGGACATTTCCATAAATTCAGCAAAGAGAAATTTCCATAAAGCAAAGAGACATCCCCATATAGTAAAGAGACAGCCCAATCCAACAGAGATATCCCCATATATTCAGCAAAGAGACATGCCCACCCCTGAAAAGAGACATGCACAAAAACCATCAGCTTAGCTCACAGCTATATGAATTGTGCAGCACCATGAAAGCTCCCTGTGACGGTATTCGCCGTCACTATGAGTAAAAACAGATAATTAATGTTTTAAATTGCTTCAGGTGGGACGGTCATATTTGCTAGCCATACCTCCATATAGGAATATAAAGATTTATTCCCATTTGCCATGAAATATGTAATTACTAAATGCTGTTTATATTACATATCTTTCAATGTCAGACGGTTTCCTTTTGTTGTGTATTGGGAGGGAATGTGGATTGCCCTGTCTCATTGTTAAGTGCTAATGACCTCCCATTGCTCTGTCTGTCTGCCTTAAGAGAAACGTATTATGGGATGTATATGTGGATTTGATGCTAAGGGGGAGGGGGGATTGTCCCACATTGTATATTTTTGTGTACACTGTATGAGAATGTAAAACTCTGTTACGATTGGATTGGTGAATGTTGAGTACAGTCTTCAACAAGGTCCACCTGGGTGGTACCTTGTGGGTGAAAACTGTATATGTCTGTTCAATAAAGTTGTTCTAGAGTTCCTTCACCCTCAATCTAGAGTCCTGTCTCTTATTGGGGGAATCTGCTGCAAGGGATTGCCATGTCTTCCATACTCCCTTAGATAATCGCTAAGCTCTTGTAAGAGCTTGTGTAAGAGCTTGTTCTACTGCACTCTCTAGGGAAAGAGAGGTTCACCCACAGGAACCTGAAGCCTTGTCGGAGGTCCAGGGTGGGTAGGAGACTGCAAGACCCTAACCAAGCTGCGGCGGTTCGTGGGGTGCTCTAGGAGCATCTGTCAACGGAGGTACCCGGTCTGGGGTGCTCTAATCCGTTACACTCCCCCTTTCCTCTTCACCGCCACCGACCAGCTACGCTCAGATCCAGGCTCAGTGATGCAACATGCGGCGACAGCAGCGCTACAGTGGCAGCAGGGTGCTCCTGCTATTTAAGCCTGTGTTGTTCTAGGACCAGAAGAGCTGGCTCACCCCCCGCCCGCTCCTCTTCCCGGCCCTGCTCCGCTCCCCTCCCCAGCAGTACAAGTTGTACTTCTGGGGAGAAGGGAGTGGAGCTGGGGAGTGGAGCATGATGCAAGGATGACACTGCACACTACAGGGAGGTTAGCCTCGGGTCCTCAGGCCGTGCACCCCTGTTGCCGTCCCTCTTAAAGTGCCGCCTGGGTCCCATGGACCCATGCTAGGGCCCGCCCTGATGCTGTAGCAAAGCAAACTCTAGGTTGAATAGCAAGGTACTGTTAAATTCTCAAGATTCCCCTGAAGATGCCGTGGACTGGCTTGATTCTATCTAGCCCTTCCTTTTTTCTCTTTCTGTTTTTCTTTTTTCATTTGTTCTTGCACTTGCCTTTTTTCTTTAACCCTGGTATTGTTTTTTGCAGCTGGTGGCTGGCTTTGTCATGAGCTGCTGAAATGCTTTCCAAAGTGGTGGTAGGGGAAGTCCTCCTCCTCCTCTCGCCGCTCAACACAGTTTTTTTGGGCTTGCTATTTCTGACGGTTTGCCCGAAAAACGATCTGGCAGTGCGGCCGGCTTGTCCCATAGGCGATCAAAGTAGTAGATACTCTTTGATCGCCTCTATGGCCTTGGAGGACCGGAGCGACATCCGTCACTTCCGGTCCAGGCTGGAGGAAATTTTTTTTTTTTTTTTAAACAAAAGATCACTTTTTTTTTTTTTTTGATCTTTTGCTTTAAAAGGTAAAGGAGAGATTTGGGGTCTTTTTGACCCCAGATCTCTCCATAAAGAGGACCTGTCATCCTTATTTCTATTACAAGGGATGTTTACATTACGTGAAGTCTCTGACCATCTCTTATATAATATCTGCAGTCTCTGACCATCTGCTGTACCATGTCTGCAGTCTCTGACCATCTCCTACAGTATATTATGTCCACAGTCTATGACTACTTCTTGTATCATGTCTGCGGTCTCTGACCTTCTCTTGTATCATGTCTGCAATCTCTCAGCATCTCTTATATTATGTTGTAGTCTCTCACAATCTCTTGTTTAATGTCTGCAGTCTCTGACCATCTCTTGTATTATGTCTGCAGTCTCTGACCATCTCTTATATTATGTCCACAGTATCTGACCATCTCTTGTATCATGTCTGCAGTCTCATGTCTGCAGTCTCTGACCAGCTCTTGTATCATGTCTGCAGTCACTGACCATCTCTTGTATGAGGTCTGCAATCTCTGACCATCTCTTATATCATATCTGCAGTCTCTGACCATCTCCTGTATTATGTCTGCGGTCTCTGACCGTCTCTTGTATCATATCTGCAGTCTCTGACCATCTCCTGTATTATGTCTGCGGTCTCTGACCACTTCTTGTATTATGTCTGCAGTCTCTGACCATCTCTTGTATCATGTCTGCAGTCTCGGACCTTCTCTTTTTCATGTCTACAGTTTTTGACCATCTCTTGTATCAGGTTAGCAATCTCTGACCATCTCTTATATCATATCTGCAGTCTCTGACCATCTCTTGTATTATGTCTGCAGTCTCTGCCTACCTCTTGTATCATGTCTACAGTCTCTGATCATCTCTTATATTATGTCCACAGTATCTGACCATCTCTAGTATCATTTCTGCAGTCTCTGACCATCTTTTGTATTAGTATCATGTCTGCAGTCTCTGACCATCTCTTGTATCATGTCTGCAGTCTCTGACCATCTCTTGTATCATGTCCACAGTCTATGACTACGTCCTTTTGTGTGTCTGCTGTCTCTGGAAATGAATATTCACTGAATTGTATGTGCAGCCCTTTGGTGATGTAGAGAGCTACACTTGAGGCCCCCCATATCATCAAAGTTGACCCCCACTGCCCCCACACTCCATTCATATCACATAGAACATCTCCTGTACATACAATAGAAGTGGAATCAGGCTGGTATTTGTGGGTGTGCGCAGTCTATTGTGCACCCCAAAGCTCAAACACACGGATGCCTTTCTGTGCAGCCTCAGCTGCATGGGGCAGTGAATAAATGGGAAGTGCTCTGTGCCTACTGGCTTCTTGTTCATTCAAAAACTGAAGCATAGTAAAAAAATGTTTACTATGCTTCAGTTTTTTTTCGATGGACACAGTGAGTGAGTGTGTTCAGTGTTCATTTAGAAAAGGAACTATTTACTAGCCCCTTCCTCCACTCTCCATCCTGAAACATCCCCCAAAACAGCCATGGGTGGAGGAGAGGAGGGAAGCCAACAGCACTGCAGGGCCAACAAGGAGGGGAGGGGGGAGCCCAGGAAGTAGGGGGAAAAGGCAATTCACATAGTGATTAGGGTATGCCCAGGCACACCTGGTACACCCTGCGCGCACACCTATGCCAGTATTCACTTACATTGTTGGTTTTGGGGATGACATTCCGCCGACTCCGGGGAATAGAGACAGGTAGAAGAGGCACAGAGTGTACCCAGCAGGTCGGTAGTGCTCCACCAGATCGGACACCTTCACCTTCATTGACTTCACCATCATTCTCCACCGCGTCCTCGCTCTCCTTTCCTCTACCTTCCTGGCCGGATTTGCTGATGTCACTCCCTGCGATCCAATTTATGTCCTCCTGCCCCCCTGCCCCCCCTGCCCCCCTCACCATCCCTCCATTCTATTACAATTTGGTAACCAATAATATTTTGCACATTTCACTTCTATTGTTACAGGAAAAACAATTGCCAGTCATCTGATCAGAACGCACCGCTGCCATAAAGTAGATTTAAACCCTAATTGAAAGATTTACTTTGCTAAAGCACTATGTATCATAACTTAAATAAGAAAAATCCGCGCTCGGTGATTCCAAAGGAAAATAGAAAAATAAATAAAACTAAAATTAAATTAACCACTTCTAGAGCAGGCCTTTTCTGACACTCCCCTGTGGCTATCATTTAGCAATTGGATTGTTATTTACCGCATTTATCGGCGTATAACACGCACCTAAATTTTAGGAGAAAAATTTTAGGAAAAAAGCTGAAATTTAAAATAAACAGCTTTGAACTCAGAACATTTCTTTTTTTAATCAAATGTAGTCTCACAAGTGCCCACGAATGCAGCCTCATCAGCGCAGTGCCCACGAATGATGCCTCACCAGCGCAGTGCCCATAATTGCAGCCTCACCAGCGCAGTGCCCATAATTGCAGCCTCACCAGCGCAGTGCCCATACATGCAGCCTCATCAGCGCAGTGCCCATAATTGCAGCCTCACCAGCGCAGTGCCCATAATTGCAGCCTCGCCAGTGCAGTGCCCATACATGCAGCCTCACCAGCGCAGTGCCCATAATTGCAGCCTCACCAGCGCAGTGCCCATACATGCAGCCTCACCAGCGCAGTGCCCATAATTGCAGCCTCGCCAGTGCAGTGCCCATACATGCAGCCTCACCAGCGCAGTGCTCATAATTGCAGCCTCGCCAGCGCAGTGCCCATACATGCAGCCTCGCCAGCGCAGTGCCCATAATTGCAGCCTCACCAGCGCAGTGCCCATACCTGCAGCCTCGCCAGCGCAGTGCCCATAATTGCAGCCTCGCCAGCGCAGTGCCCATAATTGCAGCCTCACCAGCGCAGTGCCCATAATTGCAGCCTCACCAGCACCCATAATTGCAGCCTTGCCAGCACCCATTAAATTGCAGCCTCACCAGCGCAGTGCCCATAATTGCAGCCTTGCCAGCGCAGTGCCCTTAATTGCTGCCTCACCAGTGCAGTGCCCATACATGCAGCCTCAACAGCACAATGCCCATAATTGCAGCCTCGCCAGTGCAGTGCCCATAATTGCAGCCTCGCCAGCACCCATAATTGCAGCCTCGCCAGCACCAGTGACACTATCCGAATCACTTTTAAAAATGTCCAGGAAACAGCACCGAGAGGTAGAAGGAGGCGGGCGGCGCCAAGGAGAAGGAAGGATGCGCTGTCATCGGAAGTCCCGGTGCCTATGATAGACGTCGGCATAGGAGGCGGGACTTCTGATGACAGCGCGTCCTTCCTTCTCCCCACCCCCTTCTACCTCTCGGCGCTGCTTTCTGAGCTTTTTTTTTTATATCGGCGTATAACACGCACTCTTACTTTTTCCTCCATTTTTAGGAGGAAAAAGTGCGTGTTATACGCCGATAAATACGGTACTTGTGATCTTGTTATACATTTTGAAGGCCAGTTATAGATGGGGGCAGGTTGGGGGAGGCCCGGGCTACCTCCTTACCCACCTGTCCCTCATCTATCCATTAGTTAGCATGTGTTCCCACTGTGGAGACACTTATAAATTAGTAGTGTTAAGCCCCGTACACACGTACGGATCGTCGTCATACAAACGTCGGCGGACGAAAGATCTGCCGATTGTATGCGTGTTAGTATGGTGCCTCCGACAGCTGTCTGCGCACAATCCGAAATCCAAACATGAAAATTTTTGTCTGCGGACACCAGAACGGACGATTGTTCGCCTGTCAGTACAGAAATCAGCCGACAGACCGCAGATTTGCAAGACTGGGCATGCTCAGAAAATAAAAAACACAGGGAAAGTTAACCATTACATGACATCACTTCTGCAGTCAGCTGAAGTCTGCGGACAAAATTCTTGTGCTGTCCTTGTGCTGTCTTTGCACTTTTCAACAGACACCGACATCCCGGGGAGAAAAGACGAACGTTTGTATGACGACGATCCGTACGTGTGTACGGGGCTTTAGGACTGCAAGTTACACAGGGTGCCGTGAAGGGGCCTTGCAGCTTACACGTGCGTTTGCAAATGTGTGTTAACTAAACCCCTATTTTTAACCTACATTGTTTGGCAGGTTGATTTGGTTTGTTAGCAGACTGGTCGGTAAGTATGGTTTTCTTAGGGCCGGCTGTTCTCACGCTCCTCATTCAAAGTCCCAACTTTTTCTCTTGAATTTTCATCTCAGGGATGGAGACGCACAACCTTAACCAGCTGGTGTCTCATTCAAAGTCCCAAAACTTGCCCATACGTAATAATCCGTCCCACCATTCTCCCTTTGGTTTCATATAAACTAAAGGGGAGGCTTGGAAAGCACAACAAGTCTTTCCACACCCAGGTGGGCCGACCAATACAATGACGTCAGTCTTCTTGGATCTCTTGGCACCAAGTTGTAGGGTGTCACAAAGAGCAGAAAGTCCCCAGTGATACTTCACATATAAAACAGGACATAGAAAACAAGGAGATCAGCGCTAGCCTCAGTGGATATAGGGGAACCACAGCCAACATGAACCAATATAGTTTATTGAAAATTGATAGTTGAGAATAAACAAGCAAAAAATTGGGGGAGCAAACCCTGAACATGTATATCTAAAGCCGGTGCAGCTATGGACCAAGCAACATGTTTATTAAAAAAGAATAGCGCAACCATGCAAAAGAAATGACTATCAAATATGGAGACCATCCATAAATAAAAATGGGGATTTAGTTCCACCATATGGCCATATCGTGCTCAGTAGTTGAGAATACAAGTCCAAACCGGAATGTGAAGTCCCTGATGGATGAGGGGTGTACACCAAGCATCGTCGCCGGATGGGGTCCGCTCTCTGATGGAAAAAGCTTGAGCTGGTTGATTGTGTAGCGAGGGGAGGGGAGCAGACGGAACCAGCCGGTGTGCACTAACACTTCCTCCTTCTACCTCCTGTGCTGCAGAGCTCAGCGGAGCGGGATGGATGCGTGCAGCCGGAAACCGGAAGGACGTCACTACTGGATGTGATGAAACAGGAATTCAGTGCCAGCTTGACTGGCAAACAATGCCCAGGGCCAGTTGCCGTAACAACATGTTTCGCGGAAGTACCGCTTTGTCAAAGTCACCTTTGACATATCTGAGCTACCTCCTTAAGATTCCCGTAACTCTTCTGAAGAACAGGAGGAGCTCCAATCTATAAGAAACAGTGGCAAGGTTTTAGTATTACCCTTCACCTTGCCACATGGCACAATTCTAATAATGGCGCCACTACATTCAAAGATGAGCGGTAAGGAGAACAAACAGCCTATTGCAAGATTTGATATTACATTGAATAATTATACAGATGACCGCCTGCTCTCAGGTGGTCCTTAAATTAAGTTCCACTCTGCTTATCTGCTTCCTCACCCCTCCAGTGCCCCATTTGGCACCTTTCGGGGGGGGGGGGCGAGGGAGTGAGTACCTGTCAAAAACAGGTACCTGCTCCCACTTCTGTGTAAGGTCACTGTGGCGACCTATGTCATTTACGGCCTCTCCTCCTTCCCCCCCACTGCCTTCTGGGAGACGCACACAGGTCCCAGAAGACAGCGGGACCATTTGGAAAGCGCAGTGTGAATCGTGCATGCGCAGTAGGAAACAGGCTGTAAAGCCGCAAGGCTTAGTTCCTGCCTCCCTTAGTAAAGATGCCGGCGCCTGCACCAGAAGGCGATGGACGGATCGGCTAGGGGTGCCGACATAGTGGGATCCCAGTACAGGTAAGTGTCCGTATGTTAAAAGTCAGAAGCTACACTTATTGTAGCTGCTGACTTTTAATTTTATTTAATACAGGCTGGAACTCTGCTTTAACTTCTTTCCGTCCGTGCTATAGCTGAAAGACAGCTACAGCGTGGACCTTAATTGCCAGGAGGGCGTCCATGTACTGTATGTCCTCCCAGGCATGAGCTGCCTGCGCGCTCCCTGCGGAGCGTCCATGAGACTCGGCTGATCATAGATCGGAATAAGGGGGCGGTCCCGGCGTCTTACCATGTGATCAGCTGTCAGCCATTGACAGCTGATCACGTGACGTAAACAGCAGTCGGCAATCAGCTTTATTTTCTCCTCACCCTGTGAGAAAAGAAAGTCGATCGCCGACTGCTGTCAGAGGGACATCGGTCCCAAAGAAGAGAGAAGCATCTGTGCCACCTACCAGTGCCCACCAGCGCCACCTACCATTGCAGGTCAGTGCCACCTACCAGTGCTCACCAGTGCCACCTAGCAGTGCCACCTATCAATGTCCACCAGTGCCACCTATCAATGCCCACCAGTGCCACCTATCAGTGCCAATCAGTGCCCCATCATCAGTGCTGACTATCAGTGTCACCTACCAGTGCCTATCATTGCCCATCAGTGCCACCTATCAGTGCCCATTAGTGCCACCTATTAGTGCCCATAAATGCCACCTATCAGTGCCCTTCAGTGCCACCCATCAGTGCCCATCGGTACCACCCATCAGTGCCACTTATCAGTGCCCACCATTGCCGCCTTATCAGTGCCAATCAGTGTCACCTATCAGTGCCCATCAGTGCAGCCTATCAGGGCCCATCAGTGCAGCCTATCAGGGCCCATCAGTGCAGCCTATCAGTGCAGCCTATGAGGGCCCATCAGTGCCGCCTCATCAGCACACATCAATGAAGGAGAAAAATTACCTGTTTGCTAAATTTTTTTTTTTCAAAATGTTTTGCCTTTTTTGTTTGTTCAGCAAAAAATAAAAACCCCCAGTAGTGATTAAATACCACCAAAAGAAATCTCTATTTGTTTGTAAGAAAAAATAAAAATGATAAAAATGTCATATGGGTACATTGTTGCATGACCGCACAATTGTCATTCAAAGTGTAACAGCGCTGAAAGCTGAGAATTGGCCTGGGCAGGAAGGGAGTGAAAGTGCCCGGTATTGAAGTGGTTAAGCCCTGGTAAGAGGAGATCTTATCTGGGTGGTGGTGATTGGCCTTTATGGTGGAGGGAAGGAATCTCGCTAATCTTTGATTTTGGCTGTTGGAATTTTTCACTTTTCATCATTATTATTGGACTATTTTTTCTTTTTTGGACATTTAATAGTTTTCGCTGATCGCTTTTTGTAGCGCAACACAGCTGATTTAAAAAAACGGCTCCTAACTTTTTAAGCTGGCTCCTGGATATAGGGCCAGTTCACACCACGTGCGTTTTTTTTTTTTCTGCATAAAAAAAACGCATGCATAGTAGGTTATATGGTTTCCGATGGCATAGTTCACACCAGTGCTTGCAGTTCCAGTGTGTTACAGTTCCAGAAAAAAAAGTAGAACATGATGCATTTTTCCTGCACTGGACTGTACTGGAATGCTGACAAATGCATCAAAAACACACTGGAACGCACCAAAAATGCACTGGAACACACATATCCTTATTTAAGGTTAAAAAAAAAAAAAAAGAGGGGAAGAAATGCACTGGACTGCATCAAAATCGCACATGCAGAAAAGCATTTGGAATGCATCCGGACTGCGTCTCTATGGTGTGAACTGGTCCTCAGCCCACGTTCACTCTGAGGGCGGGTTTGAAATCATGCGACTTCAGGGGCGATTTGAAAGACATCTGTGCGGGTTCCTGCACAGATGTCTATTTAAATTGCCCCTGAAGTCGCCAGAAGTAGTGCAGGAAGGACTTTTGGGAATCGTTACGGCGTCACAAAGTCACATTTGGACGGTGCCATTGCTGGCAGTAAGCTCCGATTTACTGTCAAATCGCATGTCAAATCGGCCCGATGTGAACGGGGGGCTTAAAGCTAATTTTTCAAGCCCTGGTTTACTCTCAGCAATTCAAAAGGCAAATTTTCTCCTGCGCTCAAGTGGTATTCAAGAAGGTGTGTGGTCTTGTGTGGTCTTTGTTGACACCACCTAAGGTCTTACCCCTTCAGGACCAAGGGTATCCAAATACAGAGAAACAACAACAAGAGAAGAGCGCACCGACCTTGTGCATTACCACCAGTGGCGGCTGGTGCTCCATGGGCTGGGGGGGGCGACAGACGGACCGCACCATACCCCCCGTCCCCCCGGACCACAACAGGACAGGGGACAGGACCCCCACTCATTCACCCTGTCTGGATATCTGCAGCAGCAGACGGCGGCGGCTTTGGCTTCTTCCTCCTGTCTTCTGCGACTTCTCCCTCCTCCTCCATGCCCAATGGCATGGCTTCTCCTTTTGGCCAATCGGGAAATGGGTCTCAAGACCTGCTTCCTGATTTGCCAGGAGGAGGATCCGTGTGACAATAGCAAATTTTCATTCGCTATTGTCACACAACTGGGTGGGCTCGGGGTGCAGTGCTCTGCGCCCCAAGGCCACCCATATTTTAGCCTATTAGAGCCTCTGGCTCTAATCACATGGCTAAAAAAAAAAAAAAAGCCCCATTAAAGTCTATGCGTCCGGCACCCCGCATGTAGATGAGGGGGCCGGACGCATGGATGGGGGGGCGGCGCCCCTGCGCCCCCAATTCACCAGCTGCCACTGATTACCACTAAAAAGGTTTAATAAAATCCAAAAAAGCAACGTACATTAGACTCGCAAACATATGAAAGTTGCACACATGTAAAAATGTATAATGGACTTAATTGCCTCCAAGACAACCAGGATATTGTGATGGTATCCGCATATAGCTGGCTGACGCGTTTCGAGGGAGGACTCACTTCCTCAGAGCCAAAACATGCAGCATGTTTTGGCTCTGAGGAAGAGGGTCTTTCCTCGAAACGCGTCAGCCAGCTATATGCAGCAACGTATGAATACCTTGGCTGTCTTGAAGGCGATTGGGTCCAATATACATTTTGTGCCCTTCTCTTGTTGTTGTTGTTGTTTACTATCAGCAATGCTGGGACATTTTCTACTCCCACTGGCCACAGTGATAAAAATGGAAATCCATATTTTCTAAAGCAAAAATATGAAGGTTGTTAAAGCGTTTGTAAACCCGCTGAAAAAAAAAACTTGTAAGATAAAAGCATACTAGCGATATAATCGCAAACTAGCACATTATAAAATACTCACCTTGGAATGAAGCCCTCTCAGCGGCGCCCGCACACCCCTGAGAGCGCTGACATCTTCTCCCGTCCTTTCTTCTGGGATTTCGGGCTCCAGAGCTGTGAGTGGCCGGAGACGTGATGACGTCACGCGCGCGGGAGCCTTCATTTCCAGCAAGGACCTTTGAAGTTCCGTCACGGTTTGCCGGAACCTTCAGAGCACATGCAGCCGCTGATGGCAGCAGCTGCATGCAGGGTTAATATCTCCTAAACAGTGCAGGTTTAGGAGATATTTAGTTTACCTACAGCTAAGACTTATCATTGGCTTACCTGTAGGTAAAAATAAGAAAGCGGGGTATACAACCACTTTAACCTCTTCCGGACCGCCCGCCGCAGATATAATGCGGCAGGCTGGCCCTCCTGCGTGAACCGACGTAGCCCTATGTTGGTTGCGTCCCTGCAGCTAGGGCGCGAGCGCGCACCGCCTCCGGCACGCTCCTGCACCCACTCGGGATCGGGGACTCCGATGCATGGGGCAGACGGCTCCGATTGCCGCCAGCCACCCGCAATTGCTCCCCGCTGGGAGAGAAGGCCGGTCAGCTGTTGTAAACACAGCTGACCGTTCTTCTCCCTGGAATAATCACAGAGCGCCTGTGATCCTTCTATATAGGATAGCATGTCTCTGTGATCATTTCACAAGCCCCGCCCCATACAGTTAGAAACACTCCCCTAGGCTTACATTTAACCCTTTGATCGACCCTGGGTTAACACATTCCCTGCCAGTGTCATTTTTACAGTAACAGTGCATATGTATAGCACTGATTACTGTAGTAATGTCACTGGTACCCCCAAAAGTGTCAAAAATGTCAGTCAGGTGTCCGATCTGTCTGCCGCAATGTCACAGTCCTGCTAAACATCGCAGATCGCCGCCATTACTAGTAAAAAAAATAATAATAATAAGGCCCCGTTTCCACTAGTGCGACTTGTTGTGCGACTTGACACATGTCAAGTCGCATAACAAGTCAAAACCTATTATTTTCAATTAGGAACGGTCTAACTGCTGCGACTTGAGTCGCAGCGACTTGATAAAAGGTTTTTGCACTACTTTTGGGCGACTTCAGTGCAACTTGTCCCTCATAGAAGGAAGTCGCACTGAAGTCCCCAGAAGTAGCCGCAAACAAGTCGTACTACAAAGTCAACGCGACTTTGTAAGCGCAATAGTGGAAGCGTAGCCTAAAAATGACATAAATCTTTCCCGTAGTTAGTAGATGCGATAAATTTTGCGCAAAACAATCAAAATACGCTTATTGTGATTTTTTTTTCACCAAAAATATGTATCAGAATACAAATTGGCCTAAAATGTTAAAAAATTTAGATTGTTATATAGCAGAAAGTGAAAAATATATTTTTTTTTTCAAAATTGTTGCTCTTTTTTTGTTTATAGCTCAAAAAAATAAAAATCGCACAGGTGATCAAATACCACCAAAAGAAATCTCTATTTGTGGGGAAAAAAAAGGACATTCATTTTATTTGGGTACAGCGTTGCGCGACCGCGCAATTGTCTGTTAAAGTAACGCAGTTCCGAATCACAAAATATAATATTAAGGGGGCAAATCCTTCCGGTCCAGAACTGGTTAATGACGTGAAATGCGTTAGCAAACTGAATATACAGTAATTGGGTTTGAATTTACACCTGATTAGGAGTTCCAGTTATAACAATTCCTTCAATTTATTATGCAGAAGCTGGAAGTGTCATTGACATTAATCCCGTCATTTGTATCTAATTTATTACAAGAACCGGTTAAATTGTGAAACAATGGCTCCCATTATTACTCATTAATGTCATTGTGTCCCCGGGTCACACTGAGCACCTACAACCTTGTCATCAAATCAACTGAGCAAATACCACAGCTAAGTATTCTCAGCACCATAGGGACCGGCTACCTGGGCAGCCAGCACCCCATAGAGGACTTAGGTATGGGGGCGTCCACACACAGTAGATAAAAATCTGAAGAAGCAAGATCTTCAACACTGAACTCCAAGAAGAGATAAAAGAATCGCATAGTGCAATGTTGTATTCATTAGTACATCATTAACCACTTAAAGACCCCCCACTGCGGCAGGTCGGCATGTTCTGCGAAACAACATAACTGTACGTCGCTTCGTTGGGACCGCTAGCAGGGGGGCGAGCCAGAGGGGAAGCCGATCAGCTGGCGATTGCAGCCGGGCTACCACGATCGCTCCTCTTGGATACAGAACGGGGGTCTGCCGTTGTAAACACGGCAGACCGCTGTTCTGTCAGTAATGAACACAGGGATCCTGTGTTCCTCCTATTTAAGAACACAGGTCTCTGTGTTCATCTGGTGAGTCCATCCCCCATACAGTTAGAAAGCATCCCCTAGGGACACATTTAACCACTTTACCACCGGAGGATTTTGCTGTCTTACGTCTGGGCCACTTTTTGCGATTCGGTGCTGTGCGACTTTAACTGACAATTGCGCGGTCGTGCAACGCTGTACCCAAACAAAATCTACGTCCTTTTTTTCCCACAAACAGAGCTTTCTTTTGCTGGTATTTGATCACCTGTGCGATTTTTACTTTTTGCGCTATAAACAAAAAAAGAGCGTAAATTTTGAAAAAATAACAATATTTTTCACATTTTTTTATATGAAATTCCCCCCGAGAAAAGTCCTAAATGCTGTATTTTTTATTTTCCTTTTTTCACATATTTTTCACATTCTGCTATATGACATTCCAAAAAACAAATGTAAAAATCATTTTTTTTTTTTAACATTTTAGGCCAATTTGTTTGCTGCTACCTATGTTTGGTAAAAAAAAACACAATAAGCGTATTTTGATTGGTTTGCGCAAAAGTTATCGCGTTCACTAACTAAGGGAAAGATTTCTGTGATTTTTGGTGTTTTTTTTTTTTTAACGAGTAATGGCGGCGATCTGCGATTTTTTTTTGTGGGACTGTGACATTGCGGCGGACAGATCGGACCCTTGACTGACATTTTTGACACTTTTGGGGTTACCAGTGACATTACTACAGTAATCAGTGCTATAAATATGCACTGTTACTGTAAAAATGACACTGGCAGGGAAGGGGTTAATTTTATTGGAGAGGGAGGGGTTAATGTATGCCTGGTGCTTACTGACGTGTGGGGGGGGAGGTGACTGAGTGACACAGGGACAGATCCAGGATTCAGCTATGCTGAACCCTGCAATCTGACACTGTCTGTCACTTAGGAGTTCCGCCGCTTTGTTTACACAAGCAGGCGGATCTCCACACTCGATTCCCCGACGATCGGGGAAGAGCAGCGGTGATCGACGCTGCTCCTCCCCTGGCCCGACTCCCGCTGTGACTGAATACAGCGGGAGCGAGCCTCTGGCGCCGATAACGAACCACATTGCCGCAGTAGAGCTCTAGTGAGCAGTCGGCAAGTGGTTAAACCTTTGATTGCCCCTGGAACTCCTTTCCTGCCAATTCTAGAACGCTTAGTCTACAAACGTCCTAGCTCCTACCTCAGTGAAAATAACCTTCTTGATTCCTTACAGTCTGGCTTTTGCTCGCGGCACCCCGCAGAAACTGCCTTACTAAAACTCACTAATGATTTACTTATTGCTAAAACCAATGGTCACTACTCCATACTCCTGTTACTTGACCTCTCTGTGGCCGTTGATACTGTTGACCACCTAATAAACTCCGTTCCCTTGGCCTCCAAGATTCTGCTCTATCTTGGTTCTCCTCCTACCTATCACAGCGCTCCTTCAGTGTTACCCACAACTCTACCTCCTCCTCCCCATTGCCCCTTTCTGTGGGGGTTCCCCAAGGCTCTGTTCTTGGACCCCTTCTCTTCTCTATCTACACCGCCTCCCTCGGTCACTGATAACAGCCCACGGCTTCCAATACCATCTATACGCCGATGACACTCAGATCTATGGCACTTTTCCACTACCAGTACCGGCTCGGCTCCACTCAGCACTGCTTGGCCCAACTCGGCTCAGTTTGCTTTTCCACTGCGTGGTACGAGTCAGCACATTTCGGCACTGTATTGACTCTACTCGGCTCGGTTTGCTTTTCCACTAAAGTAGTAAGTGGGTGGGATTACAAAGACTCTCTGACCAATCAGTGGCTAGTAGTGACAATCAATGCTGCATGCAAAGGATTGTGGGATATGGTATCGGTACGGCCCGCTTGGAACCCCAACTGAGGTGGTACTGTTTAACTGCTTGCCGACCGCCGCAAGTAGATTTACTGCGGCGGTCAGCCCCTACCAGGCAGAGTGACGTTAATTAACGTCACTAGCCTGTGAGGGTCTGGGGAGCGAGCGCGCGCCCGCGAAGGCGCGCTCCCGCGCGGTCACGCACCCCCCCCCGCGCGTGTGACCAGCGGACCCGATGTCCGCCGGCCACTCAGCGATCGTCGGGGGAGAGGGAGAAAGTCAGGCGGCTTGTGTAAACAAGCTGCCTGTCATTCTCCTCGCTGTAAAGACACTGATTACACGGATCTAGTATGTAGATCCGTTGATCAGTGTCCTTACAGCTAGAGCCACAGCCAATCACAGTAGAAACCACGCCCCTAGGGACACACACAGCCCCTCCCTCCCAAATAAAGTTAACCCCTTCACTGCCAGTGTATTTTTACAGTAACAGTGCATATGTATAGCACTGATTACTGTAGAAATGTCACTGGTAACCCCAAAAGTGTCAAAAATGTCAGTCAAGGGTCCGATCTGTCCGCCGCAATGTCGCAGTACCGCAAAAAAAATCGCAGATCGCCGCCATTACGCGTTAAAAAAAAAACAACAAAAATGACAAAAATCTTTCCCTTTGTTAGTAAACGCAATAACTTTTGCGCAAACCAATCAAAATACGCTTTTTGCTATTTTTTTTACCAAACATAGGTAGGATAAAACAAATTGGCCAAAAATGTTAAAAAATTTTGTTTTTTACATTTTTTTTGGGGGGAATTTCATATAAAAAAATGTGAAAAATATTGCTATTTTTGCAAAATTGTCGCTCTTTTTTTGTTTATAGCGCGTGATCAAAAAATCGCACAGGTGATCAAATACCACCAAAAGAAAGCTCTGTTTGTGGGAAAAAAAGGACGTCAAATTCGTTTAGGTACAGCGTCGCACGACCGCGCAATTGTCCGTTAAATTCGCGCAGTGCCGAATCGCAAAATACCCCCTGGTCTTTTAGCAGGAAAATCCTCCGGGGCTTAAGTGGTTAAGCGAGCCGTACTGAGCCGTACCATGTAGTGGAAAAGCGCCGCTGTAGCAAACCGTACCAAACCATTCTAACCCATACCATGCGGTACCATGCAGTGGAAAAGTGCCAAACCGAGCCAAACCGAGCCGTACCATGCAGTGGAAAAGCGCCATTAGAACGGTTCGGTATGGTTTCGTACAGCGGCGCTTTTCCACTACATGGTACGGCTCGGTACGGCTCGCTTAAACAGAACCACCTCGGTTGGGGTTCCAAGCGGGCCGTACCTTTACCACATCCCACAATCCTTTGCATGCAGCCTTGATTGTTTGTCACTACTAGCCACTGATTGGTCAGAGAATCCTTGTAATCCCACCCACTTACTACTTTAGTGGAAAAGCAAACCGAGCTGAGTAGAGCCTATACAGTGCTGAAACGTGCCGACTCGTACCACGCAGTGGAAAAGCAAACTGAGCCGAGTTGGGCCAAGCAGTGCCGAGTGGAGCCGAGCCGGTACTTGCAGTGGAAAAGTGCCATAACACGTACCCAGTGCTGTATTTTGGCCTAGGCCAACTAGGCCCAGGCCTAGGGCGGCACTTTGCAGGGGGGCAGCAAAATAGCTGCCCCCACCTCCACCTGAGAGTCTATTGGGCACTATTTGCTAGAGCCGGCTGGCATCTAGCAACCAGTGACATCACGGCCGTGACACCTTGGCCCTGGCCATGATTCAAAGTGCAGGAGGTTTTAACTTCCTCCACACCTAGTGCTTGTGGGGTCCAAAAAATCCTGCTGGTCCAGTGACAGTGGGGTGCAGGGCAATAAAGCAAAATTCACAAATCCACCGCCGACAGCAGCTGCTGCTGCTGAGCTGCGATATCTTCACACAGCAAGTGGGCAGCCGGCTGACCCTGGAAGCTGGCTAGAACTGAGAGCCTGCGAGGGAGAAGACCTCAACTGCCACAGTGCCACCCTGTCCTAAGCAGCAGTGAGTGCAGCATCCCTGGCACCTCCCAGAGCCTGCACTCCTTCTCAAACCTCCTCTCTGCTCCCAGTTGGGACATCAACAGGCTGACCGAGGGCCCAAAAGATGAGGACAGGCAGGAGGTTGGTGCATCACACAGGAAGGGGTGGGCAAATTTAAATGGGAGGGGGAGGGGGGGCACCCAATTTTAGTCTTGCCTAGGGCAGCACAAAACCAAAATACACCACTGCACGTACCATGTGGCACCATGCAGTGGAAAAGCGCCAAACCGAGCCTCACTCCTTCAGTCTCCTCTCGCATTACTAACTTATTGACATATCAACATGGATATGCTTCCTCAAACTAAATCTCTCTAAAACTGAGCTGGTAATATCCCCCCTCCCCCTCCGCTCATGCCCCCCTCCGCTCATGCCCCCCTCCATAACTTTTCCATCAAAATCACTAATGCAACCATCAAACCCTCCCCTAATGCCAGGATACTAGGCGTAATCCTAGACTCTGATCTGTCCCTTCAGCCCCACATCCAATCGTTGTCAAAAGCTCGTAGACTTCACCTCCGTAACATCTCTAAATTTCGTCCATTTTTAACCTCTTTACGACCGCCCGCCGCAGCCGCTCCTGCACCGAATCGGCATAACTGTGCGGCGGTCGCGAGCAGGAGGCTAGGGGGCAAGCGCGCGCCTGCCCCCGCTCGTCAGCAGGGAAGCCGATGCAGTGAGCAGGCGGCTCCGATTGCCGCCTGACACCCGCGATCGTTCCCCGCTGAGAGAGAAGGACGGGCAGCTGTTGTAAACACAGCTGACCGTTTTCTCTGGAATGATCACAGAGCTCATGTGATCCTTCTATATAGGATCATATGTTTCTATGGTCATTCCATAAGCCCCACCCCATTTTTACTAGTAATGGCGGCGATCAGGGTCGTCTTTAACACAGGGCAAAAGGGGCCTAATCATTGTTGTGGGGCCCCAAAGCAGCTGCCCCTTGAATTGTGGAGGGCCCAAGAAAATATTTGCCCAGGGTCCAATCAATACTAAAGACAGCCCTGGCAGCGATCAGCGATTTTTAGCGGCACTGCGACATTGCGGCAGACAAATCTGACACTTGGGCTCCTTTCACACTACGACTTGTCCTGCGACTTGGGACTGCAAAGTCCCATGACAAGTCGCACTCCATAATTTCCATTGAGTACCATTCATATATGTACGACTTCAAGTACCAATGACTTCAAAGTTGTCCCTGCACTACTTTGGGCCCATTTTAATGTGTTTTGAGGTCCATGGCCATAGGCATTTCTTCAAGTCCAGTCAAAATCGCGGCAAAATCGAATCAAAATTGCGGTAAATTCACTGTAAAATCGCGCGACTTTAACCACTTAAGCCCCGGAGGATTTGGCTGCTAAAAGACCAGGGGGTTTTTTGCGATTTTTTACTGCGTGACTTTGACGGACAATTGCGCGGTTGTGCGACGCTGTACCTAAACAAATTTCACGTCCTTTTTTTCCCACAAACAGAGCTTTCTTTTGGTGGTATTTGATCACCTGTGCGATTTTTTGATCATGCGCTATAAACAAAAAAAGAGCGTAATTTTTGCAAAAATAACAATATTTTTCACTTTTTTATATGAAATTCCCCCCAAAAAAAATGTAAAAATCAAAATTTTTTAACATTTTCGGCCAATTTGTTTTATGCTACATATGTTTGGTAAATAAAATCCCAAAAAGCGTATTTTGATTGGTTTGCGCAAAAGTTATTGCGTTTACTAACAAAGGGAAAGATTTTTGTCATTTTTGGTGTTTTTTTTTTAACGAGTAATGGCGGCGATCTGCGATTTTTTTGCGGTACTGCGACATTGCGGCGGACAGATCGGACCCTTGACTGACATTTTTGACACTTTTGGGGGTACCAGTGACATTTCTACAGTAATCAGTGCTATACATATGCACTGTTACTGTAAAAATGACACTGGCAGGGAAGGGGTTAACTTTATTGGACAGGGAGGGGTTAAGTGTGTCCTAGGGGCGTGCTTCTAACTGTGCAGGGAAATTGCTATTGGTGTAAAAGCAAAGATCAACGGTTCTACATAGTAGAACTGTCAGATCTTCATTTTTACACCAGGGAGAATGACGGGCGGCTTGTTTACATAAGCCGCTCCGCCTTTCTCCCTTCACAGGAGCGATCGTAGTGTGACCGGCGGACATCGAGTCCGCCGGACACACGCACTGACTTGTCTGTGAACGAGCCGCGGCGGGCGCGAGCCCGCCCGCAATAGGCTCGCAAGTCAGTGACAGGCGAGTGACGTATCGATACGTCACTCTGCCTGGCCGGGGCTGACCGCCGCAGTATATAGTCGTGCGGCGGTCGGCAACCGGTTAAGGTTTGCCTAAGTGTAAAAAGGGCCTAAGGGGTTTATTTACTAAAGCTAGAAAGGGTAAAACGAGTCACAATTCTGCAGAGAAACCAATCAGACACTGGCAGGGAAGGGGTTAACTTTATTGGTGATCAGTGGGTTAAATGTATCCCTAGGGGCGTGATTCTATCTGTGGGGGGGGGCGTGGCTTGTGATGTAACCACAGAGACATACGATCCTACATAGCAGGATCATATGATCTCTGCTGTTACTTCAGGGAGAATGACAGGCGGCTTTGTTTACATCAGCTGCCTGCCTTTCTCCCTCTCCAGCGGGAGATCGCGAGTGACCGGCGGACATCGGAGCCGCCAGTCACACGCGCGGGGATCACTGTGAACGAGCAGGGCGGGAGCGCGCCTCCGGCGGCGCGCAATCGCCCCCTATAGGCTCCTGGGCGAGCGACGTACCCCTACGTCGGTTTGCCCAGGAGCGGCTGACTGCCGCAGTAAATTGTCGTGCGGCGGTCGGCAAGTGGTTAAATGGTGTACAGGTAGGCCATTTCGCGCAAGAGGGCCACCCTTCCACAGTATGTCTGCATGGAGGGGGGGGGGGGGGGGGGTCCAGAACCGGTTAAGGACTTCAAGAAGCTACAGAAATCTGCTCTGTAAATGTTCTGCTGAATGTGATTCTCCTCGGTCCGGCACTTACAAATGAGAATAAACTCTGACTTTATTTATTTAGTATTTAATGTGTCAGTAAATATTTGTCCTCTGCAGTAAGTGCTATGAAATCGCTGTGCACACAACACACAGAATACACACTGCCAACCCTTCTACTACATATCCTTCATAGGGGACGCCAATTAACCACTTCTGGACCGGAAGGATTTGCCCCCTTAATGACCAGGCCATTTTTTGAGATTACGGCACTGCGTTACTTTAACGGAAAATTATGCGGTTGTGCGACGCTGTAAGGAAATAAAATTGATGTTCTTTTTTTTCCCACAAACAGCTTTCTTTTGTTGGTATTTGATCATCTGTGCGATTTTTATTTTTTGCGCTTTAAACAAAAAAAGAGCGACAATTCTGAAAAAAAAACAATATTTTTCAAATTTTTTATATGAAATTCTCAAAAAAAAATGTAAAAATCTAAATTTTTTAACATTTTAGGCTAATTTGTTTTCTGCTACATATTTTTGGTAAAAAAAAATGTAATAAGCATTTTTGGATTGGTTTGCGCAAAAGTTATTGCGTTTACTAACTAAGGGAAAGATTTATGTCATTTTTATTCATTTATTTATTTTTTTACTAGTAATGGCGGCGATCTGCGATTTTTAGCGGGACTGCGACATTGCGGAGGAAAGATCGGACCCCTGACTGACATTTTTGACACTTTTGGGGGGACCAGTGACATTACTACAGTAATCAGTGCTAAAAATATGCACTGTTACTGCACTAATGACATTGGCAGGGAAGGGGTTTACCTAGGGGTGATCAAAGGGTTAAGTGTAAGCCTAGGGGAGTGTTTACTAACTGTATGGGGGAGGGACTTGTGAAATGATCATAGAGACCTGTGATCCTATATAGAAGGATCACAGGAGCTCTGTGATCATTGTAAGAAAAAGTCTGGGACTATCCCGCGCTCTGGAAATTGTGTAGGTAAGGTGTTGGAGTGGAGTGTGCTGCCACCTCTATATTTCCAAATGGAAATATTCATGAAATAAAAAGGGGGGAGGGGGTGTGAGGTTGGCGCTTCTCTGACGTGTGTACAATCAAATATGAAACCAAAGTCAGAAATATATACAATACCAATGAGTACTAATAAATAAAAATATAAATAAAAATTCATACAATGGTAAGAAAGTGCATGGTACTGGATAAAAAATTGAATCAAGTGCTGAGAATGTGATGCCCTTCCTTAGCCACTAGAGGGAGTGGCGTGCACAAATAGATATGCAAGATGCAAATGTGAAATAAATAAATAGGTGATTTGTAACATGCCAATGTGCTATTGAATGAAATACCTCTATTATTAATTAACCCACGGTATTATTAGGCCCCTTTCGCACATACGGTCCGTTCAGTTCATCAGTTCAGTCACGTCAAAATGTATCCGTTTTTCGTCCTTCTTCATCTGTTTTTCATTCATTTTTCATCCGTTTTTTTTTACATCCACTACCAGTGCAAAAACGGATAAAAAAATGGACGGTTTGTCCGTTTACATCTGTTACTCATCCGATCCCTTTTTTTTTGACGGATGAAAAATTCATCCATTCCAAAAAACGGACATAGATGGAAGCGGATGAAAACAGATGTTACCGGATGATCTTCCATTGTCATCCGTTTTTACATAGAGATGCATTGATGTCCTTTTTTCATCCGTCAACGGATGGATGAAAAATGGACAAATGGACCGTATGTGAGAAAGGGGCCATAGGTGCTTAAATAGATGAAAATAAACAAAACCAATACATTATACTTAAGGTGACATTAACCAATTTACCACCGGAGGATTTTCCTGCTTTACGTCCAGGCCACTTTTTGCAACTTGGCACTGCGCGACTTTAACTGACAATTGCGCGGTCATGCAACGCTGTACCCAAACGAAATTTAAGTCCTTTTTTTCCCACAAACAGAGCTTTCTTTTGATGGTATTTGATCACCTCTGCGCTTTTCATTTTTTGCGATATTAATAAAAAAAGGCGTAAATTTTGCAAAAAAATTGACATTTTCTACTTTGACAGTTAAAAAATATCCAATATATTCCATTTTTGTCATATATTTAGGCCAAAATGTATTTAGCTACATGTCTTTGACAAAAAAATTCTCAATGAGCGTATTTTTTAACCGCTTTAAGACCGGAAGATTTTACCCCATTCCTGACCAGGCCATATTTTGAGATTCGGCACTGCGTTATTTTAACGGACAATTGCACGGTCGTGCGACGCTGTACCCAAATTAAATGTATGTCCTTTTTTTCCCCACAAATAGAGCTTTCTTTTGGTGGTATTTGATCACCTGTGCGATTTTTAATTTTTGAAAAAAAGAGCGACAATTTTGAAAAAAAAAAACAATATTTTTTACATTCTGATATATAACATTCCCAAAAAAAATTTAAAAATCAAAATTTTTTAACATTTTAGGCCAATTTGTTTTCTGCTACATATTTTTGGTAAAAAAAATCACAATAAGCATATTTTGATTGGTTTGCGCAAAAGATATTGCGTTTACTAACTACGGGAAAGATTTATGTCATTTTTATTGTTTATTTGTCTTTACTAGTAATGGCGGCGATCTGCGATTTTTTTTTGCGGGACTGCGACATTGCGGCGGACAGATCGGACCCCTAACTGACATTTTTGACACTTTTGGGGGTACCAGTGACATTACTACAGTAATCAGTGCTATAAATATGCATTGTTACTGTACTAATGACACTGACAGGGAAGGGGTTAACTTTATTGGTGATCAGTGGGTTAAATGTATCCCTAGGGGCGTGCTTCTAACTTTGGGGGGGAGTGGCTTGTGATGTAACCACAGAGACATATGATCCTACATAGCAGGATCGTATGATCTCTGCAGTTACACCAGGGAGAATGACAGGCGGCTGTGTTTACATCAGCCGCCTGCCTTTCTCCCTCTCCAGTGGGAGATCGCGAGTGGCCGGCGGACATCGGAGCTGCTGGTCACACGCGCGGGGATGTTAGTGTACGAGCGGAGGTGGGAGCGCGCCTCCGGCGGCCCGCGCTCGCCCCCTAGAGGCTCGTGGGCAAGCGACGTAGCCCTACGTCGTTTTGCCTGTAGGGGGCTGACTGCCGCTGTAAATAGTCATGCGGCGGACGGCAAGCGGTTAAATAGATGAAAATAAATAAAACCAATACATTATACTTAAGGTGACATTAATCAAATAAATAGTGCTGATTCGTGATGGTGTTTTAACAGTCCATACAAAGTTAATTCTGTGTAAAATTGGAGCTATTCCCTAATAGCTGATAAAGTGCCTGTGCTTCTTTGTTCCTATATGAGTGTGTAAAACCAATGGGGAGCCCTCCCCGTGATCCTGTGCTGTGAAATATATCCAAACGTATGGTGATTGTGCTTTCTTCCTCCTTAGTGCATCAAGACTCGTGCAGGTGCTTATCCCCTATGGTAATGCACTCCCCACAGATCCCTACCCCTGCAGGGGTATGTAGCCTTTATTGCAGTAAGGATGTATCCCTGGACTTCCCAGCTTTCCTACCGACTTCCTATGTTGCCATCATTCACATATGGATAAAATATAGCGATACGCCCATACTGTAGTATGTTAAAATAATTTATTATTGCAAAACAAATATCCACTCACAGTTAGGCAGTAACAGATGCGATTCAGCAGACATCCGGGTCCGTGCATTCCACGGCCCTCAGTACCCTCTAACGGAAGTGACGCTACAGAAGATTCCCGCCCTACGTACGTTTCGTTTGGATGACGTCTTCAGGAGCCTCTCTTAGCATTTTAGAGAGAAGAATGGTCAGCTGTGTTTACAACAGCTGCCCGTCCTTCTCTCTCAGCGGGGAACGATCCCGGGTGCCCAGGGGCAATTGCAGCCACTGGTCCTGTGGATCGGCATCCCCGTTGCCAAGTGGGGGCGCATGCTCGCCCCTTAGCACCACTCCCGCAACTGACGTACCCCTACGTCGTTTCGCGCAGCCGAGCCAGCCTGCCGCAGTAAACATGCGGCGGGCAGTTGGCAAGTGGTTAATAACGGGGAATAGATGGCACTTAAATTACCCGTACATACCCATAGTCATTTGACTGACCCCTTCCGCATGGAATTGTAAAGGGTTCCCAGAGCTCTTCTGTATTGTGCAACTATATACAATATACAGTGCATCCGGAAAGTATTCACAGCGCTTCACTTTTTCCACATTTTGTTATGTTATGGCCTTATTCCAAAATGGATTAAACTCATTATTTTTCTCAAAATTCTACAATCAAAACCTCATAATGACAACATGAAAGAAGTTTGTTTGAAATCTTTGCAAATTTATTAAAAATAAAAAATGAAAAAAAATCCCATGTACATAAGTATTCACACCCTTTGCCATGACAATCAAAATTGAGCTCAGGTGCATCCTGTTTTCCACTGATCGTCCTTGAGATGTTTCTACAACTTGATTGGATTCCACCTGTGGTAAATTCAGTTGATTGGACATGATTTGGAAAGGCACACACCTGTCTATACAAGGTCCCACAGATACCAGTGTAAGTCAGAGCACAAACCAAGCCATGAAGTCCACGGAATTGTCTGTAGACCTCAGAGACAGGATTGTATGGAGGCACAGATCTGGGGAAGGGTACAGAAACATTTCTGAAGCATTGAAGGTCCCAATGAGCACAGTGACCTCCATCACCCGTAAATGGGTGGTCGAAGAAGTTTGGAACCACCAGGACTCTTCCTACAGAGGGCCAAACTGAGCGATCGGGGGAGAAGGGCCTTAGTCAGGGAGGTGACCAAGAACCCGATGGTCACTCTGACAGAGCTCCAGCATTTCTCTGTGGAGAGAGGAGAACCTTCCAGAAGAACAACCATCTCTGCAGCACTCCACCAATCAGACCTGTATGGCAGAGTGGCCAGACAGAAGCCACTCCTCAGTAAAAGACACACGACAGCCCACCTAGAGTTTGCCAAAAGGCACCCGCAGGACTCTCAGACCATGAGAAACAAAATTCTCTGGTCTGATGAAACAAAGATTGAACTCTTTGGCCTGAATGGCAAGCATCATGTCTGGAGGAAACCAGGCACTGCTCATCACCTGGCCAATACCATCCCTACAGTGAAGCATGGTGGTGGCAGCATCATGCTGT